>NW_025919355.1:601-100044 GCF_907164915.1 Impatiens glandulifera
ATCCAGAATAGTACATCAGATGAGATATTCTTTGATCTTGTCTATACTTGGATGATAATAAGCAAAATTCTTATTAATGTGATTTCAATCTCCAAGGAATGTTATCATAGACTGTTTGACCTATCTCTAATAATGGTTCTGCTGATGCAGAAATATTTTCATCACTCTTTGCACTTAAATGGAAACAGTCATTTGGGAAGTGCAAAGTTGACGTCTGACTTTTCTGGAAATATCCATATATATTCTCCAAGATGATTAAGAATGTTGGATGCGCTACATAAAATGCCGAAATATAGAATACCAGATGTGCTTGCAGAAAGCCAAACTGCAAAATACCGATATGTCTAAAATGCGGATTCTACATTATTTCATAAAACCGATATGTAAAATATCGATTATGCTTTATTTCATAAAACCGATAAATAAAGAGTTACGTGTTTTTTCAAAATACCGATTTGTAGAAAGTCGATATGTAAAATATGTTGATTCCGCTTCTTAAGATAAGACCGATATCTAAAGTTCTGGCTTCTTTTGTTGTAGAAAGCTGATATCTAAATACCGATCTTCTTAAATAACCGATTTTACAAATTGTCGGCTCCGTTTTGACAGACTGCCGAATTGACAAAGTACCAATTTTCACAAAGTGTCAATTTCAATATTGGGCATATTTAATTTAATCCTACACAAGATTCACACAGTTAGGTTCTTTATAAATAGTTAATTAATACTAATATTTAATTAACTATTTTCATTTAACAATTTCTCCATTTTTGATTATTTAGAATAAATATTTAAAACCTAGTCAATTTATAATTGTTGGCTAATTATTCTAGGTTAATTATCTAATTTAATCTAATAATTTCTCTCTTTTTGATTATTTAGAATAATATTCAATGTCAGTGTTCTATTTCTCAACAAGTCACATCAATCCAAACTTCCTAGAAACTACCCAAAGACTCGGACATCACCTAATGAATCTCAATAATAGTACTCCACAAAAGACTCCAAATATTAGTCACCCATCGACAAACAAAAGTAAGAGAGTTGTCGATTCAACCTCTTCGTGATAAATACGATAACGACTAGTCATAATACAACATTTTTCATACATATATTATTCGTTATAATTCCACCATGAATAAAGTTTTATCCAAAGAACGAAATCTTGGACGAAATTTTTTATTCCTAATGTTTTTCCCAACAAAAATTATTTAGAATCATCTTAAAGAACAACTTGTAATAATGCACCACATGAAAATTATCTATATATTGTCAACGCATAACGTCTTGTTTAGTCGGTGATATTTGTTTGCGTCTTACCTTAAGTAAAACTCTGTTAAGAGACGAAGTCTCCGTAATGTTTAATATCCTTCTATATCTCATTCGGGTAGTGAAACCACTAGACCGGTGATCAAACATGTCCTTAATTGTGTAATTTCTACATAAAGCAATGAAAGCAAACTCAAGATACGTCGTAGCTAGACTTTTAACACTGCACTAAATATCGTCCGAAAATCTAATTAATGAACCATCCCTAACAATGAATCTAGACTACTCACGAAAACTTTTTCACATTAAATAAATTCCTCAAAAAAAAATATTATATATATATATATATATTAAGAATGCTATTTAATTTAAAATTATATGATTAAATTGAGTAAATAAACAATTTAGTTAATTTAATAATTTGTTTTGAAAATGATATTGATATATTTTGGATTTATAAATATATAAGTGTTATTAAAAAACAGTTAATCAAATAGTTTACATTTATGAATAATAATTTTTATTTATAATAATATCTAATTACAGGTACTACAAAATAGTTAATCAGATTGTAAATTTATGAAAAATATTTTCATATATTAATATCTAGTTTGTACAATTTTATCATTTAATATAATGTTTCCTTATAATAATACTAGTTTTTTAATTTTAGAAACAAATTCTTAGATAAACCCTTAAAAAAAATTACCTTGCTAGAAATCTATATTAATTTATAAGGATTCTATTAAATATAAATAACTTGTGAGATAATTGAATAGATTAGTGATGGTAATAAAATTATTTAAGAATTTGAAGAGTCATCTAAAAGTTTAAAGAGATAAGATGTATTTAATTGTAGAGTTATTATATTTCTATTTAATATGTTTATTAATAAGCATTAATTTTGACAATTTGAGAGTTATGGAGGTTTTAGAAATTTAAGAGTTATTGTCACATTATAAATAGAATAGGTGTACAGGAAGAAAGATGACTAAAATAAAATAAAACTTCTTCCCCTTTCTTTTGAATCTTATTATTTTGAGTTTGTGAGAGAATACGTCGTTTATCCACTAACATTTCCAACAAAGTGGTATCAAAACAAGGATGTAATTGATGTTCCAATATGTTAGATTAAAATTGTTAATTAACTTAGGATAATTACATTCTAAAATTACCGGGTTTAGATAATTTAGGTTAAATAATCAAAAAATGAGAAATTGTTAAGTTAAAGTCTTTGATTAAATTTTAGTGCATCAATAAGAATGAGTTGTGCTATTGATTACATGTAGAATCAAAGTGAAGAAAACGAAACGAAAGATGCCCGATAGTTGATTAAATTCGGCATTTGATCAACATCGGTATTTTGAAGAGGCGCCTTCAGTTTTATATCCAAATCGGTATCTTGGATACGCGCTTCCGGTTTTATATTGAGTTCGTTATTATATAAGGAGCGTGTCCGATATTTTATTGAGATCGGTTCTGAAGAAGTACTTCCGGTTTTATATGGAGTTTGGTATTATATAAGGAGCGTGTCCGGAATTTTATTGAGATCGATTCTGAAGAAACGCTTCCGGTTTTATATCGAGATCGGTATTATATCGATGCGCGTCCAATATTTTATTGAGATCGGTTCTGAAGAAGCGCTTCCGGTTTTATATTAATTTCAGTATTATATTGAAGTGCGTCCGATTTTATATCGAGATAGGTATTATATCGGAGCGCGTCTGGTATTTTATTGAGATCGATTTTGAAGAGGCGCTTCCGGTTTTATATCGAGTTCGGTATTATAAGGAGCGCATCCGGTAGTTTATTGAGATTGGTTCTGAAGAGGCGCTTCCGATTTATATCGAGTTCGGTATTTTGAATAAGCGCACTCAGTTTTATATACAGTAGTTGATCAAATTCGATATTAGATCAACTTCGGTATTTTATATGGAGCGCTTCCGGTTTTATATGTTTTTGGTATTTTAGAAGCGCGTCCGGTTTTATATGTTTTTGGTATTTTAGAAGCGCGTCCGGTATTATGTTAACTTCGATTTTATTCAAGGCCTTTCAGTATTATATTTGGACGCTTGCGGTTAACATGTCTTTCACCAACAAGCCTCCCATGTTCCGCATTTAAGAGTATGTCGATTGAAAGATTCGCATGGAGGTGCATCTGGCCTCCCAAGATGACGATATGTGGTATGTTATCACTGAAGGTCCGATGAAGATTGAAAAGCCAATATGCGAGTGGACAACTGACGATAAAAGGAAGAAAAACCTTGATAACCTAGCCAAAAACACCCTGTACAAAACTCTTGATAAGAACATGTTTGCAAAGATCTGAGCATGTTCTACTGCCAAGAAAATATGGGAAAAGATTATCCAACTTTGTGAAGGCAACAAACAAACTAGAGAGAATAAGATCATGGTTTCTACTCAAATGTTCGATAGCATCAAGATGCGTCCAGTGGAGTCAAAAAACGAGTTTGATGAACACTTCACTGACATTGTCATTGAACTTTCCACTATGGGAAAGGTTTATGGCAACGAAGAAATCATCGTCAAGGCGTTGAAGGCTCTTCCTAGTACTTGTGACATTAAGACGATGGTGATGAGGGAGTCTAGAGACCTTTACAAGATGGATTTGCATGACATGTTTGCCAATCTGAAAGCCCATGAGTTCGAGATGAACTCAAGGAATGAAGATGAGCTCTCATCCTCGACCGTGACTTAGGCGTTGGTGTCCTCTATGGAGCCAGTAGTTCCTTGACCCATCAAGTCAGCTGAGCAATTTAGGGAAGATGCGATAAATTTACTTGTTAAGAAGTTTGGCAAATTAATGAGGAAGAATCAACCCAACCCTTCTTTCAACAACAATAACAACTCTAATGATCATAAGGCTAACATTTGTTGTTTTAATTGTGACACTCCAGTTCATTACAAGTCGGAATGTCAGAAGCCAATGAGAGATGATAAGAAGCCAACTAATCAAAAGCATAAGAAGGATCATGAAAGCAATGTTGTTAAAGGAAAACGGAAGCAAATTGACCCAAAGTGATTCAGACTCAAGTGACAGTGATGATGAAGAAGTCAAGTGCTTTATGGCCAATGATGAAGAGGTATTTGAGTTTGCATCTAAAGAGTTCACTAGAGACGAATTGATTACTACACTCAATGACATAGTCATTGAGTACAAGAAATTGTCTAATCTCGTTTCAATTAAACCAGACAACCTAACTGTTAAAATAAATGAACTATCCTCTGAGAATGAGAAGCTTAAGGAGACAGTTCAAATTTTAACCAAAGTAAACGAGAGATCCAACTATGTGATCATTGCATGAAGGAAGTCTTGGAATGCAGTCAATCAGATGACGAGTCAATTGAGGCCTGCCAACTGCAAATTTGGTCTAGGCTATAACAACATCAACCTTAACAAGTCATGCAAGAAGTTGAAACCCAAGAAAGGAAAACTTCCTTCTATAAGTTTTGTCAAGGGTACCTCAACTACCACTCAAGCGAATCACGATGCAGATGAGTTAGTAACTAAAAAGGAATTAAAATATGTCAAGTCAACCGAAAAGTCAATGTAGCTTAATCCTGAGAGAAGGAAAGACAGCCGGTCAGCTGTATGTAAACATGATAGACGACTAGAAGGCCTAATCAAAGTTCATCATCAAGAACTTATGACTCATCTAAAGGCAGACAGAGAGATTTCAAGTCTAATGCAAGTATAATTATTAAGACTAACACTGGGAGATCCATGAAAGTAACACAAGTATGGATCCTTAAAGGACCGATCAACTGTGGAATCAATTAAATGAGGGTACCAAAGGATGTAAATAGTTTTATTCGTAGGTTAAATAGGTCGGCTTCCTGGAGGATTATAAATGATATTTTGACAGTGGATGCTCAAGGCACATGACCGAAAATAGCAAGCTTCTAACCAGCATTGTAAAGGAATCTATTTCAAGAATCACATTTGGTGATAACTCCAAGGGTAAGACCGTGGGCAAGGGTAAGATTGTCCATGGTAACCTCAACATAAACTACGTACTACTTGTAGAAAATATGTGCTACAACCTGCTTAGTATAAGTCAAATGTGTGATATATGATATCCTGTTGAATTTTATAAGCAAGCATGCATAGTCAAGGATCAACAGGAAGTACTCTGTTGACAGGGCATAGGACATGAAATATTTATAAAGTCAACTGTAAAAAAAATCACCTAATCCTATTTGCATGATTGCTAAGAACGATCAAAATTGGCTTTGTCATAAGAGACTCAACCACCTAAATTTTAAGACTATTAACTCTATATGTTCTAAAGATCTAGTAGTAGGAATTCCTAAGTTGAAGTTTCTAAAGATAAAGTTTGTTCTTCTTGCCATATGGGCAAACAGATCAAATCAACTTTTAAAAGTAAAGGTAACATTTAGTCTGAAAGGTGCTTAGAACTATTGCATATGGACATTTTCGGTCCAATTAAGGTAACAAGTTTAAGAGGCATGAGATATACTTTAGTAATTATTGATGACTACTCTAGGTTTACTTGAGTTATTTTCTTACATTATAAAGATCAAACTCCTCCTAATTTGATTTAAATGCTCAAGAGAGTGCAAAATAAAAAATCGATAAATATAAATAAAATTAGAAGTGATAGGGGTACTGAGTTCACTAACAGGACTCTGTCTTCTTTTTTTTGGGAAAAACGACTTAGCGTCATTTCATTAAAAATTCCCAAAAACGGGAAAAAAACCCACGAGTTTAAGAGATCATTCTAGACAAGCCTAGAATGATATTTAAGTCGTAACATTCTGAATAAAAGCTAAAAAGCTAAAAACGTAAATGAATTATCTATTTACAATACTTTCAATTCTAGTGAGTTTAAAAAACGGTAAATTCCAGTTCCTACAGATATTCCAGTTCTACTCTATGCATGGAATTCTTCTCCACGTTCCCGCGAGGGCGCTGCAATCCGATACAATATCTTTCCATAACTCGTCAATGCTCCTGCGGGTTCTGTCATATACCCTTGCATTCCGTTCTTGCCAAATGTTATACACCACTACTCCAAAGCCGCACTTGAACACGCTTGTTGCAAATCTATTTCCCTTGGTTTTGAGTAGTATTGATTCTTTGATTTCATTCCATTCGCTCGGGAAACTGATCAGCTCCAGGCTTTTATAAAATCTGTCCCAAAGCTCCGAAGCAATACAGCAGCTCCCGAATAGGTGATCTATGGTTTCTTCATTTCCTATGCATAGAAGACAGCTCGCGTCCGGGATGCTCATATACTTATTGATACGATCACGAGTGCTGAGTCTTTCCCAGAAGGCGAGCCATAGGATGAACTGGTGTCGAGGGATAATCTTCGTTGACCATACAAGAAGAGCCCATTCTACTTTCTGCGCCTTTTCCCGGATTACCTCCCATATTTTCTTCAATATCAGCTTCCCATTGTCCTCATCTTTCCATTCATGAATATCTGGTCTGTCGTGTAGTTGTATGTTACTTATATGATCAAGTATCCTCTTTCCTTCTGGAATTCTTCTCAAGAGCAAGTTCCAATTCCCGTCTTTGATGTCTCTGATTTTCGCTTTTGCGCAGTCCCTTCTGATACAAGTATTTTGAAACTCCTCCTTGTCGATGATAGGCTGTTTTTCAAACCAAGGGTCGTGCCAGAATATAGTGTCTTTTCCGTCCCCTAGTCGGATGTCATAAAGATCTGCAATATCGCTTCTTAGTTTAAGAATCTTTTTCAGAGACCAGCTCATACCTTCGTGAATTTTGCATGTCCAGATGCTGGTTTCTTGTTTCATAAACCTCGTATGCACCCATTTGATCCATAGTGACTCCTGATTGCGCTTCAAATCCCACAGATACTTGAAGGTTAGAGCCTTGTTCCACTCGAAACAGTTCTTCAAGTCGATGCCTCCCTCGTCCTTCAGTTTGCAGAGAGCGGTCCATTTAACTTTCTTTCCTCCTCTTCCACTACTACTGTGATAAAGTTTCTCATCAGCGTGTCGAGTTCCTTCATTACCTTCTTCGGAATGACCATTTGCTGCGCCCAATAGCCAACTATGCCCATAACCACGGTTTTGATAAGTCAGATCCTCCCTGCATAAGAATGTTTTTTCGCTGCCCAACCAGATATCGTGTTTTTTACCTTTTCAATTAGCGACTTGCAGTGTGAGATCTCGATCTGCTTCGCAGTTAACGGAATTCCTAAGTACCTTATGGGAAAGCTGCCTTCCTTGATGCCCATGATGTTGAAGATGTCATGCTTTGTTTCGTCCTTCACGCCTCCATAAAATGCCACACTTTTGCTTTCATTAATAGTTAAACATGTTACCTCAGAAAAGAATGTTAGTGCAGCCCTAATAGTTTTAATGGAATCAACGTCTGCGTGCGCTAGAATGAACAAATCGTCAGCAAAGCATAAATGTGTTACCTCCTCTACCTCATAGAATAGGTGAAGATGTATGGACGATTCTTTCGGAACATCGCGAAGACGCTCTCAAAGATCGCCTTGATAGCTACGAAAAGGTAAGAAGAGAGGAGGTCCCCTTGCCTTACCCCGTTTTCACCATTGAAATAGCCTCTGTGGACTCCATTGACGCTAACAACAAAGTAGAATGATGAAACATTATGAATGTTTTCATAATGTTTTTGGTAAAATTATCGTGGTTACATTGAACAACATTTTGAGTGTTTCTTCTGAAAACACTCATATGTGATTAACATGGATGTTTTTGAATGATTACTTGCATGCTGTTTGTTTATTCATTTATTGGATGAATGCATGTCTTGATATATGTATGCAGGTTTGCAATTTCTTCATCAAAAAGGGGGAAATTGTTGGGTCAAATTATTTTGACTAAGTGTTGAAATAATTTACCCACTGATATTTTGATGATGAAATAATTTATAAGTTTCAATACAGGTGTATTGAGACAACATGTCACTAGACTTGGATCTAATGAGGCCCATTAGACCGATTTTGATTTTCATTCGCATAAAATTAGACGCAAGTCTAATAGAATTAGACGCAAGTCTAATAGAATTAGACGCAAGTCTAATAGAATTAGACGCAAGTCTAATAGAATTAGACGCACAGTCTAACTCAACGGAGTTAGACGTGCAGTCTAATAGACACGTGAATTAGACGAAAGTCTAATGGAATTAGACGTACAGTCTAACTTATCGGAGTTACACTTGTAAGTCTAATAGATGTGTAAAGAATTAGACGGATAGTCTAATGAATACACGGAATTAGATGTAAGTCTAATGGAATTAGACGAAAGTCTAATGGAATTAGACGTACAGTCTAATGGAATTAGACGTACAGTCTAATGGAATTAGACGTACAGTCTAACTCATCAGAGTTAGACGTGTAAGTCTAATAGATGTTAATAATTAGACGTGGCAGTCTAACTCAGTGGAGTTAGACGTGCTGGTCTAATGGTTATTTAATAATTAGACGGGTAGTCTAATTAGTGAAAGTTAGACGTGAGTCTAACTCCTTCAGATTAGTCTGAGGTAGAACCAGAATTAGACGTGGCAGTCTAACTCAGTGGAGTTAGACATGTTGGTCTAATGGTTATTTAATAATTAGACGGGTAGTCTAATTAGTGAAAGTTAGACGTGAGTCTAACTCCTTCAGATTAGTCTGAGGTAGAACCGGAATTAGACGTGTAGTCTAACTCAGTGGAGTTAGACGTACCCGTCTAATGGTTATTGTAATTAGACGTGAGTCTAATTCTATTAGACCAGGCGGTCTAATAGACGCTTTTACTAGAAGAAGTTGACTTATTTCATTAGACTGATTTTCTCAAATCCGTCTAACTGAAATACGTCTAATGCTCTGTTTAAGTAGTACGCTTGAATCTGGCATTTCTCCTACCCACGTACTATAGCTGTACCCTACTCTTGCTCCACTTTCCAGTGAAGATTAGTACAACAGCTATATACATCCAATCAAGGAATGCCACGTAAGAGAATTTTCCTCACATTACCCGTTTTGCAGGTACATCCCTGATGGAATATTCGGCGCACTACCAGTTCGGTACGGCCACGATCCTTGTGCTCAGAACCTGATGTGTACAATGGAGGCTTTCCAATGGAAGAGTGCCACGTATCATTCTTGAAGATTCGACCGTTATTCCCTGCTCAATATTTAATCAATCCTAAGGACAACGGACGAAGCATCGGTTTTCAAACAATTAAAAATGAACAAGCAATCTGATTTTGCAGAGAGAGACTACAAAATCATCTTGCTAAACTTATTCTGTGAAGATTCTTTCTGATTGTACTGTGTGTGAATCGAGAGAGAGAGCTAGAATCAAAACACCTTTAGCTGAGTGATATTCTTCATCTTGTAATTGAACAGAAAGTGTTATGTTCAATAGTGAGCTAAGTGTGTGTGTAAACTGTATTTGATTCTCATCATATTATAGTGAATCCTTCCGGTGGTTGGAAGAAGGGGTGACGTAGGAGAGTTTCTCTGAACATCCATAAACAAACTGTTGTGTTCTTCTTTTCTTTCATCTTTTCATATTTCATCTTGTGCTTCAAACCCAAGTAAACAATTCTGCCTTAAATCTGCTTCAAATGTTTACACAAGTTTGCGTAGAATAGAAAGAGATATTAATCCCTAACAGGATTTCTATCAAACCGTTTTTCATAAGCCTTCATCATTAGCCAGACCCCCGTCTCTAACGATAAAGCCGATCCTATCAAAGTCTATCCCCAAGGAATTGACAAGTTCCACTCGTACTTTTTCTGTCCACTTTGCAACCTGCGTAATCTGCATCATAGTAGCTAATTAAATTGAAATTGGAATCCTTCGGATACCACAGTCCCACATTTTGAGTGCCCTTAAGATATTTTAAGATTCTTTTAGCAGCTACATAATGAGATTGTTTAGGATTAGCCTAGAATCTTCCATAAACTCCAACAATGAATATAATATCTGGCTTGCTTGCTGTTAGGTAGAGAAGAGATCCAATTATCCCATGATAACCAGTTATATCAACGCTTTTACCATCTTCATCCTTGTCAAGCTTGACTAATATACTCATTGGAGTTGAAGTAGTAGAGCAACTTTCCATGTTAAACTTTTTGAGAAGCTCCTTTGAGTACTTTGCCTGGTTGATGAATGTGTCTCATTTAAGTTTATGTACTTGAAGGCCCAATAAAAAACTCAGCTCCCCATCATGCCCATCTCAAACTTATCTGTCATTAACTTAGAGAATATCTCACACAGTTTGGGATTTGTTGACCCAAATATAATATCATCCACATAAATTTGTACAAATAAATATGGTCGTCTTTCTCAAATTTAAATATTGTCTTATCTATAGATTCTATAAAAAAATCATGATCAAATAAGAACTTTGTAAGAGTATCATACCATTCTCTAAGATCTTGTTTATGACCATAAAGTGCTTTATCCAATCTATAAACATGACTAATTAATGCAGGATTCTTAAAACTAGGGGGTTGTTCAACATAAAATTCTTCATTGATTATACCGTTAAGAAAACTCTTAACATCCCTTTGAAAAACTTTAAAATTTTTGAAAGCAACAAACGCTAGAAATATTCTAATAGCCTCAAGTCTGGCAACAAGAGCAAATGACTCCTCGAAGTCAATCCTTCCTCCTATTTATAGCCTTGGGCCACTAGTCTAGCCTTGTTCCTCATGACCAAACCATCTTCATTGAGTTTGTTTCGAAAGACCCATCTAGTTCCAATGACATATTGATTAGCTGGTCTTGGAACTAAATGCCAAACTTTGTTTCTTTCGAATTGATTTAGTTCCTCTTGCATTTCAGGATCCAATCTGGATCAAGTAATGCATCGTTAGTATATCATATATCACACATTTGGCTAATGCTAAGTAGATTGAAACTCAAATTTTCAATAAGTAACACGTCGTCTATGGTTAGATTACCATGGACAATCTTACCCTTGCCCACAGTCTTACCCTTGGAATTGTCTCCGATTGTGACCGTTGATCTAGATTTCCTTACAATGTTGGTTAGAAGTTTTCTATTTCCGGTCATGTGTGCCTTGAACATCCACTGTCCAAGTACCATTCTTATTCCTTCAAGTAGTTAACATGTTTTCCCTGCAAATAAAACTATTTATACATTTGGTACCCATATTTAATTGGGTCCACGGTAAATCAGTCATTTGGGGGATCCATACTTGTATTATTCTTATGGATCTCCCGGTGTTAGTCTTAATAACCATACTCGCTTAGGCTTGACATCTCTTTGTATGCCTTTACATGATTCATCGTATTTTGAAGGTAGGTTTTGATGATACCTCTTTGACCTTTTTTCATGTTCACGTCCAGCCGACCGACTGACTTTCCTTTTCTCAGGACTAAGCTGCCGTGACTTATTGGTGGGCTCCACACACGTCAGTTCCTTTTTAATTGCTAATTTATTTGAATCGTGACTTGCTTCATTATTGGTTGATGTACCATTGAAAAATTTTATGAAAGGAAGCTTGCCTTTCTTGGGTTTCAACTATTTGCACGACGTACCTAGATTGCTGTTATCATAGCCTAGACCAAACTTGCAGTTGGCAGGCCTCTGATGACTCGTCATCTGACTCATAACATCTCTAGATCTCGTCCATGCAGCAATCACATACTTGGTTCTTTCATTCTCCTCAGTCAACAATTGAACTGTCTCCTTGAGCTTCTCATTCTCAGAGGATAGTTCGGTTGTGCTACAACTCACTTTGGTAGGTTGGTTTGAGACGAGCTCAGACAGATTATTATACTCAATGACCATTTCATTAAGTGCAGTAATTAAATTGTCTCGAGTAAACTCTTTTGAGGCAAAATCAAATACCTCTTCTTCGTTGGCCATGAAGCATTTGACTTCATTATCGTCATTGTCGCTTGACTCTGAATCACTTTGAGCCCATTTATCTTTGCTTTCCTCTGCCACAATTGCCTTCTGATCTTTGTTGGATGATTTTTTATCTTCTTTATTTTTTTAATCGGCTAACTTTCTATCATCTCTTCTTGGCTTTCGACATTCTGACTTGTAGTGACCAAAAGCATCGCAGTTGAGGAAGCGTACCTTAGCCTTATAATCATTTTTGTTGTTTTAGGATGAGTGTGTTTGACTCTTCTTCATGAATCTTTCAAATTTCTTTGCTAGCATATCCATTGCATCTTCGATGAACTGTTCAGCTAACTTGATGGTTAGGGGCTACTAGTTCCACAGAGGACACCAGAGAACTGGTCACATTTGAAGTTGAAGGCTCATCTTCATTTATTGAGTTCATCTCGAACTCATAAGCTTTCAGATCTTCAAATACAATGTGCAACTACATCTTATGAATACTTCTGGATTCCCTCATCACCATTGTCTTGACATCCCAATCGCTGGGAAGAGCTCTCAGCGCTTTGACGACTGTCTACTTTTTGTCGTAAGTTTTCCCAGAAGAGAAAATTCATTCATAATACTTGTGAAATGATCACCGAATTCTTTTATGGTTTCTCCAGGATGCATCTTAACGTCAAATTTCTGAGTGGCCACCATGATTTTGTTTTCCTTGGTTTGCTCGTTGCCCTCATTAAGCTAAATGATTTTCTCACATACTTCCTTGGCAGTAGTGCATGCTCTGATTTTTGTGAATGTGTTTTTTTCCAAAGTGTTGTAAATAGAATTCTTGGACAAATTGTCAAGATTGTTCTTCCTTTTATCATCATTTGTCCACTCACTTCGTTCATTGTCAATCTTTATTAGACCATCAGAGATAACGTACATCATGTCATCGTCTATTGAAGCTAAGTACACTTGCATGCGTAGCTTCCAATAAATGAAGTCATCACTTTCGAAAATTGGGGCCTTGTTGACGATAGACATGCTAATATTTGATTGATTGGTAGTAGAGACACCGAACTACTCAGATACCACTTGATGGGATCGGGACCGTCGAATGAGATTGGGTCTCACAACGTTGAATGCTTACATAAACACCGTTCGATAATAATCTTGTTAGGGGTTGATTATCTTGTCTCTAGACACTCTATACAAGTCGTCATAAACTCTTGACAAAGTCAAGTGTGGAACTGTTTGTTTGGGCTTGAAGCAACATATGATCAATATGAATGATGAAATAATGAATAACACACAATACAAGATACAAAGTTTATGGATGTTCGGAGTATAAACTCCTACGTCACCCCTTTTTCTCAAACCTTTGAGAAGGATATTCATTAGAATATTCAGTCTGGTTACAACACATATAAAAACTCAGTCGAACAACTAGGACTTATTTACTGCATGTTTTCGACTTTCCAATACACTCACTTTGTTAAACAGAAATGAATTATGTCAACTTACAATGCTCGCCACGCACACAGAATATGTAGTATTGTAATACAAATTTAGAACTCTAACACGCTTGGAAACTTGTGGAACTTTTAGAGCTTGAAAGATTTGATAGCAAAACGATTATTCTCAAGATCCAGTTGTTCGAAGATCAAAAGGTGCTGAAGCAAATTGACTTCTGTCTTGTTAAGTATTTAGTTGTCAACGGATACATTTGCAGCTTAACGACTTTATCTGCTCAACAGGACATCTATCTTGATCTTGATTGGTTGAGATCCAGAATAGTACATCAGATGAGATATTCTTTGATCTTGTCTATACTTGGATGATAATAAGCAAAATTCTTATTAATGTGATTTCAATCTCCAAGGAATGTTATCATAGACTGTTTGACCTATCTCTAATAATGGTTCTGCTGATGCAGAAATATTTTCATCACTCTTTGCACTTAAATGGAAACAGTCATTTGGGAAGTGCAAAGTTGACGTCTGACTTTTCTGGAAATATCCATATATATTCTCCAAGATGATTAAGAATGTTGGATGCGCTACATAAAATGCCGAAATATAGAATACCAGATGTGCTTGCAGAAAGCCAAACTGCAAAATACCGATATGTCTAAAATGCGGATTCTGCATTATTTCATAAAACCGATATGTAAAATATCGATTATGCTTTATTTCATAAAACCGATAAATAAAGAGTTACGTGTTTTTTCAAAATACCGATTTGTAGAAAGTCGATATGTAAAATATGTTGATTCCGCTTCTTAAGATAAGACCGATATCTAAAGTTCTGGCTTCTTTTGTTGTAGAAAGCTGATATCTAAATACCGATCTTCTTAAATAACCGATTTTACAAATTGTCGGCTCCGTTTTGACAGACTGCCGAATTGACAAAGTACCAATTTTCACAAAGTGTCAATTTCAATATTGGGCATATTTAATTTAATCCTACACAAGATTCACACAGTTAGGTTCTTTATAAATAGTTAATTAATACTAATATTTAATTAACTATTTTCATTTAACAATTTCTCCATTTTTGATTATTTAGAATAAATATTTAAAACCTAGTCAATTTATAATTGTTGGCTAATTATTCTAGGTTAATTAGCTAATTTAATCTAATAATTTCTCTCTTTTTGATTATTTAGAATAAATATTCAATGTCAGTGTTCTATTTCTCAACAAGTCACATCAATCCAAACTTCCTAGAAACTACCCAAAGACTCGGACATCACCTAATGAATCTCAATAATAGTACTCCACAAAAGACTCCAAATATTAGTCACCCATCGACAAACAAAAGTAAGAGAGTTGTCGATTCAACCTCTTCGTGATAAATACGATAACGACTAGTCATAATACAACATTTTTCATACATATATTATTCGTTATAATTCCACCATGAATAAAGTTTTATCCAAAGAACGAAATCTTGGACGAAATTTTTTATTCCTAATGTTTTTCCCAACAAAAATTATTTAGAATCATCTTAAAGAACAACTTGTAATAATGCACCACATGAAAGTTATCTATATATTGTCAACGCATAACGTCTTGTTTAGTCGGTGATATTTGTTTGCGTCTTACCTTAAGTAAAACTCTGTTAAGAGACGAAGTCTCCGTAATGTTTAATATCCTTCTATATCTAATTCGGGTAGTGAAACCACTAGACCGGTGATCAAACATGTCCTTAATTGTGTAATTTCTACATAAAGCAATGAAAGCAAACTCAAGATACGTCGTAGCTAGACTTTTAACACTGCACTAAATATCGTCCGAAAATCTAATTAATGAACCATCCCTAACAATGAATCTAGACTACTCACGAAAACTTTTTCACATTAAATAAATTCCTCAAAAAAAATATTATATATATATATATATATATATATTAAGAATGCTATTTAATTTAAAATTATATGATTAAATTGAGTAAATAAACAATTTAGTTAATTTAATAATTTGTTTTGAAAATGATATTGATATATTTTGGATTTATAAATATATAAGTGTTATTAAAAAACAGTTAATCAAATAGTTTACATTTATGAATAATAATTTTTATTTATAATAATATCTAATTACAGGTACTACAAAATAGTTAATCAGATTGTAAATTTATGAAAAATATTTTCATATATTAATACCTAGTTTGTACAATTTTATCATTTAATATAATGTTTCCTTATAATAATACTAGTTTTTTAATTTTAGAAACAAATTCTTAGATAAACCCTTAAAAAAAATTACCTTGCTAGAAATCTATATTAATTTATAAGGATTCTATTAAATATAAATAACTTGTGAGATAATTGAATAGATTAGTGATGGTAATAAAATTATTTAAGAATTTGAAGAGTCATCTAAAAGTTTAAAGAGATAAGATGTATTTAATTGTAGAGTTATTATATTTCTATTTAATATGTTTATTAATAAGCATTAATTTGACAATTTGAGAGTTATGGAGGTTTTAGAAATTTAAGAGTTATTGTCACATTATAAATAGAATAGGTGTACAGGAAGAAAGATGACTAAAATAAAATAAAACTTCTTCCCCTTTCTTTTGAATCTTATTATTTTGAGTTTGTGAGAGAATACGTCGTTTATCCACTAACATTTCCAACAAAGTGGTATCAAAACAAGGATGTAATTGATGTTCCAATATGTTAGATTAAAATTGTTAATTAACTTAGGATAATTACATTCTAAAATTACCGGGTTTAGATAATTTAGGTTAAATAATCATAAAATGAGAAATTGTTAAGTTAAAGTCTTTGATTAAATTTTAGTGCATCAATAAGAATGAGTTGTGCTATTGATTACATGTAGAATCAAAGTGAAGAAAACGAAACGAAAGATGCCCGATAGTTGATTAAATTCGGCATTTGATCAACATCGGTATTTTGAAGAGGCGCCTTCAGTTTTATATCCAAATCGGTATCTTGGATACGCGCTTCCGGTTTTATATTGAGTTCGTTATTATATAAGGAGCGTGTCCGATATTTTATTGAGATCGGTTCTGAAGAAGTACTTCCGGTTTTATATGGAGTTTGGTATTATATAAGGAGCGTGTCCGGTATTTTATTGAGATCGATTCTGAAGAAACGCTTCCGGTTTTATATCGAGATCGGTATTATATCGATGCGCGTCCAATATTTTATTGAGATCGGTTCTGAAGAAGCGCTTCCGGTTTTATATTAATTTCAGTATTATATTGAAGTGCGTCCGATTTTATATCGAGATAGGTATTATATCGGAGCGCGTCCGGTATTTTATTGAGATCGATTTTGAAGAGGCGCTTCCGGTTTTATATCGAGTTCGGTATTATAAGGAGCGCATCCGGTAGTTTATTGAGATTGGTTCTGAAGAGGCGCTTCCGATTTATATCGAGTTCGGTATTTTGAATAAGCGCACTCGGTTTTATATACAGTAGTTGATCAAATTCGATATTAGATCAACTTCGGTATTTTATATGGAGCGCTTCCGGTTTTATATGTTTTTGGTATTTTAGAAGCGCGTCCGGTTTTATATGTTTTTGGTATTTTAGAAGCGCGTCCGGTATTATGTTAACTTCGATTTTATTCAAGGCCTTTCAGTATTATATTTGGACGCTTCCGGTATTTATAGAAGTTCGACTTTATGAAGCGTTTCCGGTACTTGAACAAATTCGGTATTTGATCACCATAGCTGAGATAATCCTATAGAAGATTGCAACATGCTAAAGTAATTCAAATTCCATGTAACGTACGTTTCTAGTACACCACGATACCATTAAATATATTCGGCGCACTATCTCCATCCAGTACATCTACGATCAAAAGCGCATACTCTCTACTGTACTATTCTGAAACTCAATCAACCGAATCCTCGAAAGCAAATGTGTCTATTACCCTTTACCTATTTAAGAAGAAGTTGGAGGACAATTTGCTCCCACAAAACTGACTTATCGCTCTCGCACCACTAGTTTTTACTACGATTTCTTACGAGTCTTAATCTTTTCTAAATCAATCTTTCAAGCACTCAAGTTCTCAAGTTCTAAGAGTTTTCAAGTTTGCTAGATTGTTAAAGTTGTATTACATATTGTTCATTCTGTGTGAGTTTTCAGTATTGTAAGTTGACATAATCTGTTTTTGTCAATAGAGGGTTGTGTGCTAGGAGTTCGGAAACAGACAGTGTCTAAGTCCTAGTTGTCCGACTAGGTTTGCGTACGCATTGTAATCAAACCAAATCTTCAAGTGGATATCCTTTTCAAGGTTGAGAGAAGGGGTGACGTAGGAGAGTTTGTTCTGAACATTCATAAACAAACTCTGTGTCTTGTGTTCTTTACATTTCGCATTATCCACTCCTTATCTGTAGCTTCAAGTTTAAACAAACAGTTCTGCACTTGATTCCGGTCAAGAGTTTATGATGACTTGCATAGAATAGAAATAAATATTATTTTCTAACAGAGATAATATCAAACGAAAGTTTTTGCGGTTAACATGTCTTTCACCAACAAGCCTCCCATGTTCCGCATTTAAGAGTATGTCGATTGAAAGATTCGCATGGAGGTGCATCTGGCCTCCCAAGATGACGATATGTGGTATGTTATCACTGAAGGTCCGATGAAGATTGAAAAGCCAATATGCGAGTGGACAACTGACGATAAAAGGAAGAAAAACCTTGATAACCTAGCCAAAAACACCCTGTACAAAACTCTTGATAAGAACATGTTTGCAAAGATCTGAGCATGTTCTACTGCCAAGAAAATATGGGAAAAGATTATCCAACTTTGTGAAGGCAACAAACAAACTAGAGAGAATAAGATCATGGTTTCTACTCAAAAGTTCGATAGCATCAAGATGCGCCCAGGGGAGTCAAAAAACGAGTTTGATGAACACTTCACTGACATTGTCATTGAACTTTCCACTATGGGAAAGATTTATGGCAACGAAGAAATCATCGTCAAGGCGTTGAAGGCTCTTCCTAGTACTTGTGACATTAAGACGATGGTGATGAGGGAGTCTAGAGACCTTTACAAGATGGATTTGCATGACATGTTTGCCAATCTGAAAGCCCATGAGTTCGAGATGAACTCAAGGAATGAAGATGAGCTCTCATCCTCGACCGTGACTTAGGCGTTGGTGTCCTCTATGGAGCCAGTAGTTCCTTGACCCATCAAGTCAGCTGAGCAATTTAGGGAAGATGCGATAAATTTACTTGTTAAGAAGTTTGGCAAATTAATGAGGAAGAATCAACCCAACCCTTCTTTCAACAACAATAACAACTCTAATGATCATAAGGCTAACATTTGTTGTTTTAATTGTGACACTCCAGTTCATTACAAGTCGGAATGTCAGAAGCCAATGAGAGATGATAAGAAGCCAACTAATCAAAAGCATAAGAAGGATCATGAAAGCAATGTTGTTAGAGGAAAACGGAAGCAAATTGACCCAAAGTGATTCAGACTCAAGTGACAGTGATGATGAAGAAGTCAAGTGCTTTATGGACAATGATGAAGAGGTATTTGAGTTTGCATCTAAAGAGTTCACTAGAGACGAATTGATTACTACACTCAATGACATAGTCATTGAGTACAAGAAATTGTCTAATCTCGTTTCAATTAAACCAGACAACCTAACTGTTAAAATAAATGAACTATCCTCTGAGAATGAGAAGCTTAAGGAGACAGTTCAAATTTTAACCAAAGTAAACGAGAGATCCAACTATGTGATCATTGCATGAAGGAAGTCTTGGAATGCAGTCAATCAGATGACGAGTCAATTGAGGCCTGCCAACTGCAAATTTGGTCTAGGCTATAACAATATCAACCTTAACAAGTCATGCAAGAAGTTGAAACCCAAGAAAGGAAAACTTCCTTCTATAAGTTTTGTCAAGGGTACCTCAACTACCACTCAAGCGAATCACGATGCAGATGAGTTAGTAACTAAAAAGGAATTAAAATATGTCAAGTCAACCGAAAAGTCAATGTAGCTTAATCCTGAGAGAAGGAAAGACAGTCGGTCAGCTGTATGTAAACATGATAGACGACTAGAAGGCCTAATCAAAGTTCATCATCAAGAACTTATGACTCATCTAAAGGCAGACAGAGAGATTTCAAGTCTAATGCAAGTATAATTATTAAGACTAACACTGGGAGATCCATGAAAGTAACACAAGTATGGATCCTTAAAGGACCGATCAACTGTGGAATCAATTAAATGAGGGTACCAAAGGATGTAAATAGTTTTATTCGTAGGTTAAACAGGTCGGCTTCCTGGAGGATTATAAATGATATTTTGACAGTGGATGCTCATGGCACAAGACCGAAAATAGCAAGCTTCTAACCAGCATTGTAAAGGAATCTATTTCAAGAATCACATTTGGTGATAACTCCAAGGGTAAGACCGTGGGCAAGGGTAAGATTGTCCATGGTAACCTCAACATAAACTACGTACTACTTGTAGAAAATATGTGCTACAACCTGCTTAGTATAAGTCAAATGTGTGATATATGATATCCTGTTGAATTTTATAAGCAAGCATGCATAGTCAAGGATCAACAGGAAGTACTCTGTTGACAGGGCATAGGACATGAAATATTTATAAAGTCAACTGTAAAAAAAATCACCTAATCCTATTTGCACTATAGCTAAGAACGAGCAAAATTGGCTTTGTCATAAGAGACTCAACCACCTAAATTTTAAGACTATTAACTCTATATGTTCTAAAGATCTAGTAGTAGGAATTCCTAAGTTGAAGTTTCTAAAGATAAAGTTTGTTCTTCTTGCCATATGGGCAAACAGATCAAATCAACTTTTAAAAGTAAAGGTAACATTTAGTCTGAAAGGTGCTTAGAACTATTGCATATGGACATTTTCGGTCCAATTAAGGTAACAAGTTTAAGAGGCATGAGATATACTTTAGTAATTATTGATGACTACTCTAGGTTTACTTGAGTTATTTTCTTACATTATAAAGATCAAACTCCTCCTAATTTGATTTAAATGCTCAAGAGAGTGCAAAATAAAAAATCGATAAATATAAATAAAATTAGAAGTGATAGGGGTACTGAGTTCACTAACAGGACTCTGTCTTCTTTTTTTTTGGGAAAAACGACTTAGCGTCATTTCATTAAAAATTCCCAAAAACGGGAAAAAAATCAACGAGTTTAAGAGATCATTCTAGACAAGCCTAGAATGATATTTAAGTCGTAGCATTCTGAATAAAAGCTAAAAAGCTAAAAACGTAAATGAATTATCTATTTACAATACTTTCAATTCTAGTGAGTTTAAAAAACGGTAAATTCCAGTTCCTACAGATATTCCAGTTCTACTCTATGCATGGAATTCTTCTCCACATTCCCGCGAGGGCGCTGCAATCCGATACAATATCTTTCCATAACTCGTCAATGCTCCTGCGAGTTCTGTCATATACCCTTGCATTCCGTTCTTGCCAAATGTTATACACCACTACTCCAAAGCCGCACTTGAACACGCTTGTTGCAAATCTATTTCCCTTGGTTTTGAGTAGTATTGCTTCTTTGATTTCATTCCATTCGCTCGGGAAACTGATCAGCTCCAGGCTTTTATAAAATCTGTCCCAAAGCTCCGAAGCAATACAGCAGCTCCCGAATAGGTGATCTATGGTTTCTTCATTTCCTATGCATAGAAGACAGCTCGCGTCCGGAATGCTCATATACTTATTGATACGATCACGAGTGCTGAGTCTTTCCCAGAAGGCGAGCCATAGGATGAACTGGTGTCGAGGGATAATCTTCGTTGACCATACAAGAAGAGCCCATTCTACTTTCTGCGCCTTTTCCCGGATTACCTCCCATATTTTCTTCAATATCAGCTTCCCATTGTCCTCAGCTTTCCATTCATGAATATCTGGTCTGTCGTGTAGTTGTATGTTACTTATATGATCAAGTATCCTCTTTCCTTCTGGAATTCTTCTCAAGAGCAAGTTCCAATTCCCGTCTTTGATGTCTCTGATTTTCGCTTTTGCGCAGTCCCTTCTGATACAAGTATTTTGAAACTCCTCCTTGTCGATGATAGGATGGTTTTCAAACCAAGGGTCGTGCCAGAATATAGTGTCTTTTCCGTCCCCTAGTCGGATGTCATAAAGATCTGCAATATCGCTTCTTAGTTTAAGAATCTTTTTCAGAGACCAGCTCATACCTTCGTGAATTTTGCATGTCCAGATGCTGGTTTCTTGTTTCATAAACCTCGTATGCACCCATTTGATCCATAGTGACTCCTGATTGCGCTTCAAAGCCCACAGATACTTGAAGGTTAGAGCCTTGTTCCACTCGATACAGTTCTTCAAGTCGATGCCTCCCTCGTCCTTCAGTTTGCAGAGAGCGGTCCATTTAACTTTCTTTCCTCCTCTTCTACTACTACTGTGATAAAGTTTCTCATCAGCGTGTCGAGTTCCTTCATTACCTTCTTCGGAATGACCATTTGCTGCGCCCAATAGCCAACTATGCCCATAACCACAGTTTTGATAAGTCAGATCCTCCCTGCATAAGAATGTTTTTTCGCTGCCCAACCAGATATCGTGTTTTTTACCTTTTCAATTAGCGGCTTGCAGTGTGAGATCTCGATCTGCTTCGCAGTTAACGGAATTCCTAAGTACCTTATGGGAAAGCTGCCTTCCTTGATGCCCATGATGTTGAATATGTCATGCTTTGTTTCGTCCTTCACGCCTCCATAAAATGCCACACTTCTGCTTTCATTAATAGTTAAACATGTTACCTCAGAAAAGAATGTTAGTGCAGCCCTAATAGTTTTAATGGAATCAACGTCTGCGTGCGCTAGAATGAACAAATCGTCAGCAAAGCATAAATGTGTTACCTCCTCTACCTCATAGAATAGGTGAAGATGTATGGACGATTCTTTCGGAACATCGCGAAGACGCTCTCAAAGATCGCCTTGATAGCTACGAAAAGGTAAGAAGATAGGAGGTCCCCTTGCCTTACCCCGTTTTCACCATTGAAATAGCCTCTGTGGACTCCATTGACGCTAACAATAAAGTAGAATGATGAAACGCATTGCATAATCCAATCGATAAAAATCATAGGAAAAGCAGAAACAACCAGAAAGTCTCGAATGGCTTCCCATCTAACAGAGTCGAAAGCTTTCTTGATATCTATTTTGAAAGCCACTCTTGGGGATATTTTCTTTTTCCCGTAGCCTTTTAAAAGGCTCTGCATGAGAAGAATATTATGAGAGATTGTCCTACCGGGGATGAATGCAGATTGATTAAGATTTATTATTTTTTCTATTACATTTTTAAAACGTTTAGAAATGATTTTTGAAATTATTTTATAAATCACATTGAAGTAGGAAAATGGTCTGAAATCTTGTAATTTCTCAAGTACCGCAGTTTTTGGGATCAAGGTTAGGACCGCTGTATTCCATTGCTTTAACATCTCCCTGTTTTTGAAAAACTCCAGAACCCCATTAGTAACATCTTTACCCACAACCGACCAATTATCTTTGAAGAACTGTGCATTAAACCCATCAGGACCCGGGCTTTTATTCCCATCAATACTAAACAGAGCTTCTTTAACCTCAACCTTCGTGACCTCCCTTATCAACTCGCGACTATCTTCTGAAGAGATTTTCTTATCAATAATTTGATACAAGGTATTCAGGTGACTTTGATTCTGCTTTCTTGTACCCATAAGCTGCTTATAGAAATCGATAGTCAGATCTTGGACACCCTTTTGACCCTGAACATATTCACCATCATCATTCTTCAGCCTATACACATTGTTTCTCATGTTTCTAGCCTTGCATTTTCTGTAGAATAAAGTTGTGTTTTTGTCACCCAACGAGAGCCAGCTCTGTCTTGATTTCTGTCTAACAAAATTCTCTTCAAGCAGAATCAGCTTCCTGAAGTTTTCAAGCGCATATCTTTCTGTTTCATTGAGTTGTTCATCACTATCATCCCTTAATAACTTTTTATGAACCTCTTCCAGTTCTTCTCTAGCAGACAAAACTCTATTGGAGATATTGCTGAACTTCTTCTTGTCAAAGCTTTGGAGATGATTCTTCAGGAGCTTAAGCTTCTCAGAAACCCTGTACATGTTGGAACCCCTGACATCTGTTGACCATACGCTTTCGAAAATACCCTTGAATTTATCATTATTCATCCAGAAATTGAAAAATTTAATGGGCCTTTTGAACCTTTCTTCCTTTTCCCGGAACAATTTAATCTGGCAGTGATCAGATATACCCAGATTCAAAACATGAAGTTGACTTCTCGGAAATTGGTTAATCTAGTTCTCATTTACTAGACATCTGTCAATTCTACTTTTTCTAATTTGCTCATTCCCTCTCATAGAAGACCAAGTGAAGAAGTTCCCAGAATTGGTAGGCTCGATACAACCCATATCTTTGATGCAGTCATTAAAGTCAATCATATCCCAAGTTATTTCAGATTCTGGGCTACGATCAGATTCGTTTATGGTTACGTTGTAATCACCGAGGATAACCCAAGATTTATCAATACCGATCTAGTTTCTAAGACAATTCTAGAGGAGTCTTCTGTCAGTGCTTGAGTTTCTACCATAGACAATAGCAAGATTAAACACGATTCTTGTGATTCTGTCTTTGACCTCCACCAGGATTGATTGATCATTCGAAAAGAGAGTCATCACCTCAACAACTTTGTTATCCCAAATAACCCAGATTCTGCCCGTTTTGTCATTTGAGTTGTGAATGATTTCCCAGCTACTATCAATACACAGTTTGATAACCTTCTCAACGTTCCGACTTTTGACTTTTGTCTCAAGAATACCCATAATAGTGATCTTCTGATTCTCAATGATTTCTTTACATTTTAGAGGGTCATTGAGTCCCCTTATGTTCCATGTTACTATATTCATGAATGAATATAAGTGTTGGGTTCCTGACTTTCCGGACTGTCCTGGACCTCTTCATCAGAGAAATCATAAGCATTACTTGCCTCACTATCCTCAATGGCTACAGTTTAATTACATGGAATACTATTGCCATTGAGTGAGGGTTGCGTCATGTAGATCTCATCTTATCCCGTGATAGATTTAGTGGCTTCTGGATCCAGGATCTTTCTGCTTTGTCTTCGATTTTCATCTTGTTCTACTTTAGTAGGTCTTTTCTAACTTTGAACCTCTTCACTACTGGATTCATGTTTGTTATCGGTTTTAATTCGCCCTACTTTAGAACTAAGGCTCACTGCCTTATTCAAGACCAAATTATCTTCTTCTGCACTTGATCTTTTGATTTATCAAAACCCAAGATTTCCCAGTCCATTCTCAAGTGCTTCTTTATTACTTATTCCAAGATTCTCATATTCATCATCTCGAAAGGTGGCTCTGAGCCCAAGGATTAGGTCATTTCGAATTTTGATGACATTATTTTTTCGGTTCCTACTTGCATTCCTAGAACTGTGAAGGGTAGACTCACGACCTATTGGAGTGCCTTCAGATCCAAATTTGTTTGTTTCATATGGGCCAAGTATTCCCCGTGCCATAGATCTTTGAATTCTAGAAACTTTGGAACCAGGACATTTAGTTACATCAAGACCAGTTCTTTGATCAAGTATTGGGATTGGTGGAGTTAGGACCAACAATAGTATCATCCACAATAATAGGACTTGTGCCAGTATCAGGACCAATATAGCCGGGATCAGCAATGGTTGCACATTTTTCATCAGGACCTGTAGTAGCAAGTCCGTTAGCTTGAGTAGTTTCATGATCAGCAAGTCCAAGACCAGGCTTAATATGGTCAATATGGCTAAGAACAATAGCTTTATGAGAAGCTCTACGACCGGTGTGTTTATGTCCAGCTTTATCAGAACCGACACACTGACCAGGACTGACATTTTGAACAGGACCTATTCTTGAGAAAACTGAATCCCTAGGAACGGTGCCCTGAACATGACCAATATGATCAACGTTAGTATGACCAACTTGTACCCTTACCCACTTCATTCTTTTTCTTATCTTCTTCCTTACCCTTATCTGTTCTTGCTTTTGGTTGCCCATCTTATCATCCTCAGTGCGTTCATTGTTGTTAAGTTCAGACCTGTTCACATTTCTCTCAACCTGAGCATGGTTAGAGTCATTGATATCGCTTACTTGAGTGTTGTTATTGTCCTTCGATTTTAGATTGTTATTGACTGGACATTTATTCGTAGCGTGTGTGAAAGTGCTACACCATATACATCGATTTGGTTTACATTCGTATTGTACTCTAATGTCAAATAAATTTCCTAGTCTATCTTTAAGTTCAAGCTTGATTGGAAGAGAGCTACTTGGATGGATTTCGACACTAACTCTGGCCATAGATGCACGCTCGTAGCCTTCCATTGCTGGGTCAAACATAAGTGGTTTGCCTATAATGCTTGAAATATAGGCCAGGCCCATCGAGTTGCACATGTGTGGTGGAACATTCTTGAGATTCACCCAGATTTGTTCAAGTTCAGGCCGTCTATGATTAGTATTAAGTTCTTCGCTCCACTTGTACAACTTGAATCTTTTTCCCCTGATAAAAGTATATTCGCTCTCTATGATCGACTTTATTTCGCTTCCATTCATGAAGGATAGAAAGTAGAATCCGTGATCATTGATTGTGATCCTCTCTAGACTAGAGGATTCCCACTGACCCATAAACGTTCTTTTAACCTGGTGGGAGCTCAAACTGGTGCCTTCATGTTGCCCATAAAATGACCAACTATGACAAACTCCCATGCCTTGACGCATTTTTCTTCAATTTCTGGTGGGAGCTCAAACTGGTGCGGATGATCAATAGTAATTACCTTTGGGAATAAGGTGTCTATCTGGAATTTTCCCTTTTCTGGATCGCTCATGGAATTTCCATTCCACACCTTTCCTTCTTGCCAGGTTTTGTTTGGGTTGCTCATGATTGTGTACACCTTTGATTTATTACATTTCGAAATTTCCTTCACGGCGTCAACCGTCCACTTGATCACTTCATCATATTGGTCTTTGTTGAAGAGATTCCAATCCAATTCTTTTGATAGTGACTGTTGAACTGAGCATTCAACTGATCATTTCTTTCTTGGGGCATTGTAATCTCTTGTTTATTAATTTGGAAAAATAGCTTCTTTATCTGGTTTCTTAGTCCTCCCAAATTTGCTATTTCGTTTTTCCTTATTGACCACATTGGACCAGCAGTAGGATCCTTGTTATCAGCCTGAGTATTTTCTTTTCCAGGAATTGTAGCAGTAGGAGGAGCTGAGGAGATGACTGTTTCAGGGATGCTATCTTTCCGGACTTGTTTGTTCTTTTCGGCCCATCTAACCCTTGTATTTCCCACAAAATCATTGCCTTCAATTGTTCCGATCTTCTTTAGAATATCCCCTTTAGTGCTCTTCTCTTGTGTATTAGTTTTTCTCTTTTGAATTCTATCAATTGGCATTTCAAGATCCAATTTAACGATTGGAGAAAACGCACCCAGGTTCAATATCTCAGGGTTAGCCTCGGGCTTCATAGTTTCCTTGGGATTTACTTCAGCATTCTTCTTAGAACTTGAGTTATTTGCCTTCATGTTTTTCCTTTCTTTGATTTTCGATCCATTCTTACCCTTCTTAGCTGTTTTAGAATTATTCGATCCGGTTTCTTGATCAATCTTTTCAATTTCAGCACTTGTTTTTGAAGAATTATGCCTCTTTGCTTTTGGTTTGATCTTTGTTGCCGATATCTTCTTCATGGACTTATGATATTCGAGGTCGTATATTATTGTTTCATCATAGTCAGTGCTATCGTCTGATTCCAAATCAACATCTATGCTTTGACAAGTTTTGAAAACATATAAAAATTTCAGAAATTTCTGTACTGTTTTGTCAAGTATATAAATTGAAAAACCGAAACTGACCCAAAACTTGTATGTTTTCATTTTTTTTAATTTGTAATTTTTTATTCTTAGCTTTGCACATATCACGTTTAGGTGAATTTTTGTAGGAATGTTATTTGATGTAAATAGAATAACATATAAAAAAAATTAGACAATTCTAAATAGTTTTGCTTGAAAAATAAAAACAATATAAAAGAAGTGATAAAAATATGCATGTTCTTAATTGTAAATATTGATCTTGAATATTTTGTGTGACCATTGGGTGAAATCTTGGGTGAAATCTTATATTTATGTTATATTGTTATAAATTATTGTTTAATATTATTTTTGGCCAAAATATTATGGGTTTTTGTCTTGTCTCGGGTTACTTGGTTGTGTTGTTTGAATTTTAAGGTCGTTCTACCAAAAAGAATGGCCAATGCTGCTGCCGACGCTTTTCCAGCGACGCTTCTGATCCCAAAATAATTCCAGCAATTGAAGAATTACGGCGACGCTCCACTGCCGATGTTTTGAGTTCTTTCTCATGGCTAAACTTGTTGATGACGCTTCCCAGGCGACGCTTGCTGCAGTCTTCAACTTTTCCTTTTTTTGTTTATTTGTTTTTTTAATTTTTTTTTTCTGCATTTTAGATTTTGTTTTACATTTTTTTGTTTTTTCTTAGTTAAGAGTTTGTGGCTTTTTTTATCCTAGGTTAGAAAAAAAATTAAAATTAAACCCTAACTAAAATTGAACTTAGCCCAAACTTAGATTTAGAATTTTCCTTAGACATAGGACTTTTTTTTATTTTTTTTTTATTTTTTTTATTTTATTATTATTTTTATTATTTTTTTTATTTAAATAAAAAACCCCAAAATAGTAAAATTTTAGACCTTTAAATAATTCACTAAAGTTTCTTAAAAATTCATCTAGACTTAGGCCAATTAATTTTTGATTAATAACTTGCCTAGTTTTGATTTTTAGGATAACTTTATGTGTGAATTATTTGCTCTCATTTTCTTTTATCTATGCTTATTTGTTTATCTCATTCAAACCCATTAAATGTTTAATATGGAAAATTCTAAAATGTAAAGCATAAGAATGTTTTAAACAAATGCCAAAATTAATTAATAGAGACCTTAGGGGCGTTGTGGGACATAGCGTCTAAAAAACCCATTCCCACACGTAACCAAACGCCGAACTCACATCTTTTAAATTTCTAATTTTTGAAATTAGGTGGCGACTCTCTAGTCGTGAGGTTAATTAATACTGAAAAAAGTTTAAAAAGGCCTATGACATACTTCCCATTAAAAAAATCCCAATCTCTCCCAGATTCGACGGGAAGGTAAAATATGGAGTTGTCTATAAACCTCGTTTTTAAAACATAAATTTTTTCAACATTAAAATTAATTCCCCTCACGTTTTCAAAAAATAATTTTTTTAAAGAGTGTCCCAGAATTTTCAAACTAGTCGATCAAAAATTCTTTTTAAAAAAAAATCGATCACAGTTTTTTGGCGACTCTGCTGGGGACATTCGACGTTTGACTTGAAAGTAATTTTGGCCAAGTATTTAAACTTTCTTACGCTTTAATTCATACTCCATGTTCACATTAATTGATTATTTGCATGAGACTTGGAGCTCCAATGTGAAGGTGTGTGGGTATACATCGTTGGATGAAGCTCACACATCTATATTTTATGTGCTAAGGGTAGTCAATGTGAATGACACCCTCAACCCTTGCCATGAAGGCTTTTGTGTGATTTGAGAGTTGAGAAAAATAATAGGAAAAAACCCGGATTAACCCTCTCTTCTTTTCAAATATCCCCTACTATTGAAAATGAGGGATTTTGAAATAGATGTGAGGGGGATGTCCAATTGAGAGCTCCCCTTACATCGAGAGATCCCTTTTGGGATAGTATCCTTGTCGGTGGAACAACTCTCTCTTAAGCCATTTCCAACTTTAGAACAAAAATCCAAAAAGCCAATTCTACCAAGTCGTTGCCTCGTCTCGTCCTGTCGAGCAACAAAACCACGTCACGAAGCCCTTTACTTGACTACTATATATGATAAATACATGTATGCATATAGATATTTCTAGGAGCTCAATTTATCCATTCAAAATTTTAAAATGCCATGAAATATGTGAACAATTTCGAAATTTTGAGGCTAAACCTAATAACTTTAAAGGAGTAAAATCGAGGAAACCTAGAAAAACTAAAAGAATAATCAAATTTAACTAGTTTTCTTTCTTTGTGTCTTTACTACTCAAATTCTAAGTGTAAGATATAATGAAGGAAATGCGTGAGACACAAAGACGATCAAGAAAGATGGAAAGACTTGAAGATTCGGAGACTTAGACTAGATTTCTTTATCCTTGAAATGTAAATCTCTTTATGAAGATACATGAGCAACATTGTAACGAAAGGATGAGGGGTGCTTGCTTTCTTTTCTTATTTTATTTTATGACTTGAGTTTGTGATTTTATCCATGACACTTAGGATTTTAATAAAATAACTCATTCTTATTTTACTCATCCTTTTCTACATGTTATACATTGTGAATGGGTAAATTGAGCGTCTATTGCGTGTTAGGGATTATGTGCATACAAGCAACGCATTGCTTGTTTTACTTGATAAAGGGGTTCGAACTGACTTTGTTCTCTTGAACACAACATACTCACATTCATCATAATTTACAATGACTAACCCACCAAGAAGATTCAATGACTCAGTTCATCTAAAGCTAGACGATCTTTGTGATACACTAATACAATTGAGGAAAAAGCTTCAAGACCTCACAACAGAAGTCGAAATTTATGCGACAATCAAACCCCTTAATCCGAAAAGTTTGCGAGAAGAAAGAGAAAGGTTAAGCAGGGCATTCATGGACGGTTGGAAAGCTGTAGAAAGGTCTATTCAAAACAAGAGCCTTGCAAGCACGTCAAACTCAAGGACAAAATGCTTATCAAGAGAACCCATTTGTCTCCTAAACAAAGTAAGCAAGGAGTGCCACTACTGCTCCACCTTGTAGAAAATTAGACGACTTGGGGATGTCATTGTTGAAGGCCTTAAGGAACTTGTTGCAGAAGAAACAATTAAAATAAACCTTGACACCGAAGAAGATCCTCAAATTGTTTTAATCGGAAAAAGTTTAAATGATTTAGGACGAGAAAATCTAACTAAACTTTTAAAAGCAAACAAAGACGTCTTTGCATGGTCTTATAAAGATGTGTTAGGCATTGATCTAGAAATCATCCAACACCGTATACCACTTTACAAAGACGCAAAACCAGTAAAGTAGAAGCTTCGAAGAATGAAGGCGGACATCATGGACAAGATCCAAGAGGAAGTTCAGAAACAGCTCGACGCAGGATTCCTCGAAGTGGTAGATTACCCAGAATGGATCGTCAATGTAGTCCTAGTCGCGAAGAAAGTGGAAAGATCCGAGTGTGTGTAGACTATCGGGATCTCAACAAAGAAAGCCCTAAAGATAGCTTCCCACTACCACACATCGACGTGCTAGTGGATCATGCAACAGACCATCAACTCCTATCATTCATGGACGGATTCTCAGGCTACAACCAAGTACTGATGGCTCCAGAAGACAAGGGGAAGACAATGTTCATCACAGAAGTCAGAACATTTTTTATCGAGTCATGCCTGTTGGGATGAAGAATGCAGGAGCAACGTATCAACAAGCTGCTAGAATGATTCTACACGATATGATCCACAAAGAAGTATAAGTCTATGTTGATGATATGATTGTCAAATCTAAAGATCGAGAAGGGCACATCCAAAATCTTGACAAATTCTTACAACGCATCAGGAAGTTCCAACTTAGGCTCAATCCAAAGAAGTGCACATTTGGAGTGACAACAGGAAAGATGCTAGGCTTCCTAATAACACAAAGAGGAATTGAGGTTGATCCGAGCAAGATAAAAGTGATCACGGCAATGCCACCTCCACGAAGCGAGAAAGAAGTGCGAGGCTTTTTAGGAAAGATCCAGTATATAAGTCGATTCATAAACAAGTTGACTATAACATGTGATCCTTTGTTTAAACTTTTAAGGAAAAATGAAATATTCGTTTGGGATGACGCTTGTCAGAACGCATTCGAGAAGATAAAGGGATACCTCAAGAATCCTCCCATTCTGATGCCACCAAGACCAGGCATACTGTTAATCATATACTTAACAGTCACGGAAAACGCAATGGGTAGTCTACTAGCCCAAGAAAATGAGGAAAAGATGGAAGTCGCAGTCTACTACATAAGCAAGCGCATGACGGGCTACGAACTTAATTACTCGCCAGTAGAAAAGGTGTGTTGGGCTCTAGCTTGGGTCACTAAGAGGCTAAGGCATTACATGCAAGCCCACACAGTTAAGTTAGTATCAAGACTCGATCCAATTCGTCATTTATTCTAGAAAATGCTTTTGTCTCCGAGGTTAGCTAAGTGGATGATGATGATATCAGAGTACGACATCGTGTACACAATTTAGAAATCTATCAAGGGGAGCGTTGTAGCATATTTTCTCGTAGACCAACCAATCGAAGTTGAAGACGAAGAGGAGTTAACATTCCCAGACGACGAAGTGATGACTATTAACCCTACAACCTGGAAGCTATTATTCGATGGAGCTTCAATAAAACAAGGTTATGGCATCAGAATACTACTCATCGATCCAATGGGAATATACAACCCAATCTCAGTCAAGCTCGAATATCAAGTGACAAACAATGAGGCAGAGTATGAAGCGTGCATCTCTGGCTTGAAGATTGCTCATGAAAAAGGAGCAAGACGTCTAGAAGTAGTAGGAGACTCAAACTTAGTCATTTCACAAGCTAATGGTGAATGGCAAGTCAAAGGAGACAACCTCAAACCCTACCATCAACACTTATCGACTCTAATAGAAAAGTTTGAACATGTAACATTCACACATGCTCCGAGAAGTCAAAATCGATTCGCAGACGCTTTGGCCACGTTAGTAGCCATGACGCAAATCCCGGAAGGAATCAAAATCAAGCCTTTGAAGATTCGTCAGAAACAGAAATGAGACTTCGAGAAGAGGACGATTGCCAACACCGAAGTCGCGCCCAAACCTTGGTTCGAACCTCTACAGAAGCACGTTGAGCATGGAGAGTATCCTTCACACTTCCAAAAGAAAGAGAGGAGAGATCTACGCCAATACGCAACCAACTATGTGCTTCTCGCAGGAAAGCTATATCGAAGCTCCTTTGACGGTCAGAACATGTTATGCATCAACCAGTCTCAAACATCACAGATCATGGAGGAAGTACATGCAGGAACATGTCGCCCACACATGAACGGATCAACACTCGCTAAGAAGATCCTTCGCTTTGGCTATTACTGGCAGAACATGGAAAAAGAATGTGTAGAATATGTTAAGAAGTGTCATCAATATCAAGTTTACGCGAACTTGAAGCACACCCCAGCATCTTTACTTTACAACATGACTTCACCATGGCCATTCTCGACATGGGGAATAGATATCATTGGGAAAATTTATCCTCACGCTTCAAACGGACACGAATTCATCCTGGTAGCTATCGATTATTTCACAAAGTGGGTCGAAGCTCAATCATACAAGGTTCTCAAGTCATCACATATTGCCAAGTTCATACGAAACAACATCATTGCAGGTTATGGAGTTCCTCATGCCTTGATCTCAGACAATGGTGGACACTTCCGGGGAGAAGTACTCAAAGTACTAGATGAATACATGATGGAACACCACAAATCCTCACCTTATCGTCCTCAAATGAACAGCGCAGTAGAGGTAGCGTACAAGAACATCATCACTATCATCAAGAAGATGACTCAGACGTACAAGGATTGGCACGATAAGCTTCCATACGCCTTATGGGGATATAGAACAACCATTCGAACGTCAACGGGAGAAACGCCATTTGCATTGGTCTACAGAATGGATGTAGTGCAACCTATCGAAATCAAAGTTCCTACTTTAAGAGTTTTACTCGAGACACAAGTAGTGAAGGAAGATTGGTGTAAGTCACGATACAATCAGATAGCCCTTATGGAAGACAAGAGGTTAGACGCATTATGTCACACGCAAGCATACCAAAGAAGAATGACCAGAGATTTCAATAAGAAAGTGAAACCTAGGAACATTCAAGAAGGCGATTTAGTTCTAAAGAAGAACTTGCAGATACTAGACCCTAGAGGGAAATTCCAAACACCATGGGAAGGACCCTACCTCGTCAAGAAGGTCTTTTTAGGCGGAGCCACGAAATTGACCACCATGGACGGAGAAGAACTCTCAGCACCCTTCAATGTCAACATGCTTAAAAGATACTTCGTTTAAAGCATGCGTGTTGAATCTCATACAATCAATGTTCATAACCTCATAAGTTGTGAACTACGTCAGACCTGATCTCTCTCGAGAGTACGTAGGCAACCCATCCAGGGTGCGGTCACCACTATCAATTATCGAAAGAAGTTGATAGATATTTCATTTCACATAACATGCATTCACTGCTCATTATATACATCAAAGTTCATAACCTTATAAGTTGTGAACTACGTGAGACCTGATCTCTCTTGAGAGTACGTAGGCAGCCCATCTAGGGCGCGGTCAATACTATCCATTATCGATAGAAATTGATAGACATTTCGCATTACATGCATTCATTACACATACATCAAAGTTCATAACTTCACAAGTTGTGAACTACGTCAGACCTGATCTCTCTCGAGAGTACATAGGCAACCCATCCAAGGTGCGGTCACCATTGTCAATTATCGAAAGAAGTTGATAGACATTTCATTTCACATCACATCGCATACATTCATTGCATATACATTAAAAAGGGAGTTAATCACACTCTGAGTTGACTCCTAAACCAAAAACTCTTAGTCAATACTAGGGGCATTTTTATTAAAATAAAAATGACTACAAGATCCTCATAGAGTCCCACTTGAGAAAATATAACGCCCAAAGCTAAAGTATTTTTCTCTTCGACTTAGGATCTCACGTTTTCACAAGAATTCAAACAAACATTTTCACAAGGATGTGCATGGAACTACGTTGGACCTGAATTCCCCTAGCTATGGGATACGTAGGCAACTTGTATGAGCCCGGTCCTAAACATTTTTAAAAAATCAAACCCTATATCGACACTAGAGGCATTTTATGAAAATGAAATGATTGAAAGATCCTCACATAGTTAGCTTAAATGAGTAAATATAACGCCTAACACATGGCTAAAGCACTTTATTTTCTAGCAGCTTAGGATCTTAAAAGATTTTCAGCTTAAGTCAATTGCCACTCCAGAAGATACTTAAGAAAATTTCCCCAGCTTAAGTCAATTGCAACTCTAGCAGAAATTAAGAAAATTCCTCAACGAAATGCAGAATCACGATTTATTCGTGATACAATTTTGAAACTACGTTCGGACCAGATTTCTCCTTTTATGAGAATACGTATGCAACTTTTCACAAGTACGGTCTCAAATCCCAAGCAAGCTAAATTTTGAGCTAAGACAAAATACATCCCCACAGAATTCAAGCTAATGAGAAATTGGGATCACAAATCTATCCAAAACAATCAAACCCCTTGTGTCGAAACTAGGGGCATTTGTGGAAGATAAAAAAAAGATAGACCTCTGAATTTTTCTAATGCCAAGCGAAATGATGAGCGAGTGCAAGAAATAAGTAGGGATGCGGGAAAATACGTTTCTCCCCAATGGATGTCTCTTAACGAACTAATGTAACTAGTGAAATCCGAGTAAAGCGCTTCGCAAACGGATCTATCTCGAGCCTAGACAAAAGCTTAAACTACTGATGTTTAAGAGGGAGCTCATAAAAAGATGAATGCCCAAACTTGGAACCATGTTATCAACCAAGGCGATGTCTCGTCTCAATTGGAGGTCAAGTGCCAAAGATCTAAGACCTCAAGAAAAGTAAAATCAATTAAACAAAGACTTTGTTGGTTGAGATATGAAATACAATATTGTTGTTCATTTAGATTCTATCTAATTGATATGCAAGAACAAAGTGTTTGAATCTATCAGATACACCCCGGTCATAAAGAAAAGTGGCCGAATAAAATAGAAAAATACTCGTAGAGGTTGAGATATTGAAATCATCATTTGTTGTTCATCTAGACTTTTGTCTAAATTGCCAATGCAAGAACAAGAATGTACCGATTCTATTAAATATACCCTGAGTATAAAAGAGCCCAATGCCATAGAATCTTAAGCACACTGACCTCCGAATTTGAGAAGCGAGGCTCAACCTCATGACGCGTGGTTGAAAGATTAAGCATTCTAGCGAACAAATCCCTCGAAAAACTCAGGGCAAAACGTCTCGGCGAAAGACAAGTCCCAAAAAGTGACAACATGAATCTCGAAGAAATCGATTACATGTGGTTTCCTCTCGACACAATCTAAGGAAGAAAGTATGGAACCGATTCTTGAAAATATTTCAAGACCGTTGAAGAAGACGCTAGTGCTTTGAAAATTAAGGAAGTCTAACTTCGAACTATAATCACTAAGCAGAATTGTGATTAAAAAGTGTTTCGCTAAACTGACCAGCGGCACTTAAATCTATATAATCACTAAGTAGAATTGTGATTAAATAGTATTTCGCTAAACTGACCAGCGATACTCAAATCCATATAATCACTAAGCAGAATTGTGATTAAAAAGTGTTTCGCTAAATTGACCAGCGGCACTTAAATCTATATAATCACTAAGCAGAATTTTGGTTAAATAGTATTTCGCTAAACTGACCAGCGATACTCAAATCCATATAATCACTAAGCATAATTGTGATTAAAAAGTGTTTCGCTAAACTGACCAGCGACACTTAAATCTATATAATCACTAAGCAGAATTGTGATTAAATAGTATTTCGCTAAATTGACCAGCGATACTCAAATCCATATAATCACTAAGCAGAATTGTGATTAAAAAGTGTTTCGCTAAACTGACCAACGACACTTAAATCTATATAATCACTAAGCAAAATTGTGTTTCAATAGTATTTCGCTAAATTGACCAGCGATATTCAAATCTATATAATCACTAAGCAGAATTGTGATTAAATAGTATTTCGCTAAATTGACCAGCGATACTTAGATTCATACTAATCACTAATCAGAATTGTGATTAAAAAGTATTTCGCTAAACTGACCAGCGATACTCAAATCTATATAATCACTAAGCAGAATTATGATTAAAAAGTGTTTCGCTAAACTGACCAGCGACACTTAAATCTATATAATCACTAAGCAGAATTGTGATTAAAAAGTGTTTCGCTAAACTGACCAGCGACACTTAAATCTATATAATCACTAAGCAGAATTGTGATTAAATAGTATTTCGCTAAATTGACCAGCGATACTTAGATTATGTATAATCACTAAGTAGAATTGTGATTAAAAAGTGTTTCGCTAAACTGACCAGCGGCACTTAAATCTATATAATCACTAAGCAGAATTGTGATTAAATAGTATATCGCTAAATTGACCAGCAATACTTAGATTCATAATAATCACTAAGTAGAGTTGTGATTAAAAAGTATTTCGCTAAACTGACCAGCGATACTTAAATCTATATAATCACTAAGTAGAATTGTGATTAAATAGTATTTCGCTAAACTGACCAGCGATACTTAAATCTATAATAATCACTAAATAGAGTTGTGATTAAATAGTATTTCGCTAAACTGACCAGCGATACTTAAACTTATAATAATCACTAAGCAGAGTTGTGATTAGAATAATCATTAAGATTTTTTCGCTCCATGTGAAAAGCGAGACAAACTTAATCACTAAACAGAGTTGTGATTAAAATGACTATTAAATTGCTCAATGAAAAGAGTAATAAACAATAAACACAATCAGCAAACTGAGTCAAGATGTGTACTCATGTACAATCCAAAGACTAGGCGAGGTGTGTAGAAATATGGTCGAAACCACCAGGCTCGATCTACACGATCGATAAACTAGGAGCGATGCATATTCCAAACAAAGGTGAATTTTCAACGAGTGGATGATAAACCGACTTTGAAGAATGAAGGGTAAATTACACGGGTCTCCCGAGAGACTCGTCAGGTTTGTTCTCTTATCATTCAAGGAAGCCAAAAATAAACTATAAATTGGGTATTTTCAAAACGGTGTGCCTATTTTCAACTTTCGACATGCATTTTTCTAAACCGAGTGTTTTCTACAAATTTTGTCCAAGAGGGGCATTCTGTAGACACTCATTTTTCACACCTAATTTTATAGGTTATGCTTTTCATAAATCTGAGTCTATAAAATTTTCTCGAATTCATTCACGGACTTATTGCACGATTTATATTAAAGACGATTATTTTTAGAACAATTGAGTTTTTGAAAATAATTGATTTTGGATTCTTAATAAAGTTAAGGTAGTAATTTGTCTATGTTACAACACTTAGAGAAGTTATTATACTTAGAATATTCAAGGTTTTATTTAATTAATTACCTTGCGTATTTATAAAAAAAAAATTAAAAAAAAATTATTTTACAAAATATATATTAGTGTTTTTATAAAATTTGGTTAGTTATATTTTGTTTGTTAGATTAGTTAGATTAAACTTTGAAATTTGACTTCTTGAATAAGTTAGTTAGCATTTTATTTATTTAATTAGAATTGTTCCTTATAAATAGAAATAATTAAAAATAAAATTGTTTATTTGTGTTTTTAACAAAATCTTTTTTTTGTAGGATGAAGGGGTGTGTAAAGGGGATAACGTGCAAAAATAAGAAGATAACGGTGTCTACAAAATCATGAGAAACATCCTAGGTCAAAGAAAGGAAAAGAGATTACTAAAATAAAGGAAGAAGTTGTCAAAGGAAGAATAATTCAGCCGTGTGTTGAAGAGAAGCATGAAGGCTTGGTCATTTTTAATTAAAATGACCAAGTATTACATCATTTATTAAATAAAGATTAAATCTCATTGGATGAAAACTTGATATTTATTTACATGTCAAGTGGAGATTGCTACATTATTTTAAACATTTGTAAATGTTTAAAATAGATTTTTCCCAACAGTCAAGTGGGTTTCATAGTTTTGCCTATAAATACCCCTCTTAACACCCTATCAAAGGGACTTCTTCCTCTCTCTCTTCACCTTGACCTAAACACTTTTTCATTCTCTCATAGCCCTAGTCTGTCCAATTCCTTGCACAACGGAAATCAAGAGCCATATTGTAAGCTTTTGATTTCCTCTTTTTTTACAAGGTTTTTGTCTACTTCATTAAATAAAAATCATTGCATATTTTAATTTATTGTTTTCTTGGTCTCTTTAATTTCATGCATGATCATGTAAATATGTATGTTATGTAACACATATACAAAAATAGAAAGTTCAAAATTAAAACAAAGATATAGGCGAAATATGATTAAAAAATAAGTACCCTTTACATCTTTGACTTTGTATTTTTGGTTTGCTATCTTTCTCACCTCCCCTTTAGCTGAAATTTTATATGCATGTTAATTAATATACTTTTTAAAACATATAAAAAATTCAGAAATTTATGAACTGTTTTGACAAGTATATAAATTGAAAAACCGAACTGACCCAAAACTTGTATGTTTTCATTTTTTTTAATTTGTAATTTTTTATTCTTAGCTTTGCACATATCACGTTTATGTGAATTTTTGTAGGAATGTTATTTGATGTAAATAGAATAACATATAAAAAAAATTAGACAATTCTAAATAGTTTTGCTTGAAAAATAAAAACAATGTAAAGGAAGTGATAAAAATATGCATGTTCTTAATTGTAAATATTGATCTTGAATATTTTGTGTGACCATTGGGTGAAATCTTGGGTGAAATCTTATATTTATGTTATATTGTTATAAATTATTGTTTAATATTAGTTTTGGCCAAAATATTATGGGTTTTTGTCTTGTCTCGGGTTACTTGGTTGTGTTGTTTGAATTTTAAGGTCGTCCTACCAAAAAGAATGGCCAATGCTGCTGCCGACGCTTTTCCAACGACGCTTCTGATCCCAAAATAATTCCAGCAATTGAAGAATTACGGCGACGCTCCACTGCCGATGTTTTGAGTTCTTTCTCATGGCTAAACTTGCTGATGACGCTTCCCAGGCGACGCTTGCTGCAGTCTTCAGCTTTTCCTTTTTTTGTTTATTTGTTTTTTTAATTTTTTTTTCTGATTTAGGTTTATTTTTGTTTGATATTTTTTTATTTTTGCTTAGTTAAGAGTTTGTGGCTTGTTTGATCTTATGTTAGAAAAAATTAAAATTTAAACCCTAACTAAAATTGAACTTAGCCCAAACTTAGATTTAGAATTTTCTTTAGACATAGGACTTTTTTTATTTTTTTTATTTTATTATTATTTTTATTATTTTCATTATTATTTTTATTTAAACAAAAAACCCCAAAATAGTAAAATTTTAGACCTTTAAATAATTCACTAAAGTTTCTTAAAAATTCATCTAGACTTAGGCCAATTAATTTTTGATTAATAACTTGCCTAATTTTGATTTTTATGATAACTTTATGTGTGAATTATTTGCTCTCGTTTTCTTTTATCTTTGCTTATTTGTTTATCGCATGTAAACTCATTAAATGTTTAAAATGGAAAATTCTAAAATGTAAAGCGTAAGAATGTTTTAAAGAAAGGCCAAAATTAATTAATAGAGACCTTAGGGGCGTTGTGGGACCTAGCGTCTAAAAAACCCTTTCCCACACGTAACCAAACGCCGAACTCACATCTCTTAAATTCCTAATTATTGAAATTAGGTGGCTACTCTCTAGTCGTGAGGTTAATTAATAATGAAAAAAGTTAAAAAAGACCTATGACATACTTCCCATTAAAAAACTCCCAATCTCTCCCAAATTCGACGGGAAGGTAAGATATGGAGTTGTCTATAAAGCCTCGTTTTTAAAACTTAAATATTTTCAACATTAAAATTAATTCCCCTCACGTTTTCAAAAAATAATTTTTTTTAAAGAGTGTCCCAGAATTTTTAAACTAGTCGATCAAAAATTCTTTTTTTAAAAAAATCGATCACAACAGCCAAAGATCCTAAGATACCGGATATTAGGAACTCTGTCATGGTATACTTCAAATAGTGTTTTATTTAGCCGTTTGTTAATCATATATCATTTTTGTGTATTACATGCATTATTGATAGCCTCGTCCCAAAACTTTTGAGCAATCCTCGAATCCACTATCATGGACCATGCGGCTTCCTTAAGAGTTCGGTTTCTTCTCTCAGCCAATCCATTCTATTGAGGAGTTCTAGCACTAGACAACTCGTGCCTAATTCCGGATTTCTCAAGAAATGCAGTTAGAGTACTATTTATAAATTCAGTTCCTCTATCGCTTCTAATCTTATTTATGCGTATAGATTTCTCATTATGTAATCTTTTAAGCAATTTAATCAAATTCGGTGTAGCCTGATTTTAGAAACCAAAAATATCACCCAAGTAAATTTGGAGTAATCATCAATAACAAGCATAGTATAATGAATATCGCCTAGGCTTGTGACCCTAACCGGTCCAAATAAGTCCATGTGAAGTAATTCTAAGCATTGGCTGGATTGATTGTTCCCTTTACTTTTGAAAGTTGATTTTATTTGTTTTTTCCATTTGACATGAAGAACATACTTTATCTTTTGCAAATTTCATGTTAGGAATCCCTTCAACTAATCCTTTGGTACAAATAACATTAATGTTTTTGAAATTCAAGTGATTTAACCGTTTATGCCAAGGCAGTTTGGATCATTCTTAGCTATCATGCAAATTGGGTTTTCATATTTAGTTTTCTAGTCCACTTTGTCAATGTTTCCTAACCTATTTCTGGTTAGTAAAACGCTACCCTGAGAATTTTAAACTAAGCATGTCTGTTTGTGAAATTCAACCGTATATCCTACATCACACATTTGACTAATACTTAGCAAATTGAAATACAAGTTTTCAATAAGAAGTACATTATTTATAGTTAAATTGACATGAACAATCTTACCCTTGCCCACGGCTATATCTTTTGAGTTATTGCCGAAAATGATCATTGCATCGACTTCCTGAACAATATCGGTCAACAAGTTGTTGTTTCCAGTCATGTGTCTGGAGCAATCACTGTCCAGATACCATTCCGAATTTTCTAGATGCTTGTTCTTTTTAATCTTCAAAAAATAAATATTTACACCTATTTAGTACCCACATTTACTTGGGTCCGTCGTTGATTAGTCCCTTAGGAATCCACACTTTAATTAATTGGATGACTTTCCCAGTAGTCGTTTTAATAATTTTACCGGTACCTGGCTTGACATCTCTCTGTCTGCTATAAATATCTCATTGTGTTGTGGTGGTGAGTGTTGGTTTGTTCTATATGAATGTTTATCGGTTTCTTTTCTCACCAGCCGGTTGTCTTTACTTTTCTCAAGATGAAACCATTTTGCTGTGTCGGTTGGACTTACATATTTAATTTCTTTGGCCAGTTTTGAATCATGATCTGCCTCATTATCGGTTTAACTGCTCTTAACAAAGCTTATGAATGAAAACTTGTTTTTGTTGAGATTCAACTCGTTGGAAGGTTTCCGGTTAGGCGATTTACCGCCTTTAAATCCAAGACCAAACTTGCATTTGGGATGTCTGTGGTAGATTGATATATGGCTTACGGCTTCATTGGACTACTTCCAAGCAGCCATGACATATTTTGATCTTTCATTTTCTTTAGTTAACAATTGAACTGTCTCCTTGAGCTTCTCATTCTCACAGGATAGTCCAATCGGTTCATCGGTCTTAGTTCCACTCGACTCACCAGTGTGGAAGTTCGGTCGGGTTGGTACAAAAGCAGACAGGTTCTTGAACTCAACAACCATGTCATTAAGTGCATTAACCAGATCTTCTTTAGTAAACTCTTCACAAGAAAAATCAAATACCTCTTCTTCCTTAGCCATGAGTCAGGTGAATCCTTCGTTATCGCTATCCGAGTCGGTATGAGCCCACAAACTCCCACCATCGTCGGCTATCAATTCCTTCTGAATCTCCTTCCCTTCACCGGTTTGCTGATGAACACTCCTCTAGTTATTGTCAGCTGGTTTCTAGTCGTCTCGTCTTGGTCTTCTGTAATCTAACCTGTAATGACCTAAAGCATTACAATTAAAACATCTAACGTTAGATTTATCACCGTAGTTGTAGTTGTAGTTGTTTGATGGTTGATTTTTCTTTATGAATTTTCCGAATTTCCTTGCAAGCATGGCCATCACTTCCTCACTAATCTGCTCGGCAGTTTTGACCGGTACAGAAGCTGCTGGTACAAGGTCCGCTGGTTCCACCGATGTCACCAAGGCTTTAGTTGCGGTTGACGTTGAGGCTTCATCTTCGATTCAAGATCTCTTCACGAACATGTATGCCTTCAAGTCTTCAAAAACATCATCCCGTTTCATTTGCCCGAGGCTGTTGGATTCTCGCATCACCATAGTTTTTATGTCCCAAGCACTAGGAAGAGATCTTAATACTTTCACAATGATTTCCATGTTGTCATACTTTTTTCCAAGTGTAGACAACTCAATCACCACACTTGTGAACCGATCACTAAATTCTTTCATAGTTTCTCCTGGCCTCATTTTGATATTCTCAAACTTCTTAGTTGCCATTAGTATCTATTTTCTTTAGTTCTTTTGTTTCCCCCATGAAGTTGAATCACCGTTTCCTAGGCTTCCTTTGCAGTCGTGCAATCTCTGACTTTCCCGAAGGTGTTTCTGTCTAGAGATTTGAAAATATGTCACATGCAATGGTTGTCTAGGTTGTTCCTTCTCTTATCTTCAGCTGTCCATTCACCTCTTTCTTTCACGATCTTTATCGGACCTTCTTTAAGGATGGAAATCATTTCATCATCCATGGTAATCAAATGTAGATACATCTGAATCTTCTAGTCGGCAAACTCCTCACTTTCTGGCATAGGGGGCTTCTCATTGTGAGTCATGTTTTCTTGCTTCGGGTTGCTTGGGTGTTAAGATTAACTGCTCTGATACCACTTGTTAGGATTGGAATCGCTGATAGGGTATTGAGGGTCCAGCTAAAGGAAACCTCTTTACACATACACAACGGTTGGCGCTAATCCGGTTAGGAATTATCACCGGTCTTAACACCACATATACTGCAACAAACTCTTGAACCGAGTTCAATGGCAGAAATGTTTGTTTCAGCCTGAAGAAACACACACGGATCGAATAGAAGTAAGAATGGAAAGGGGTCGGTTAGAATAAGGAGAAACCGGTTCGGTTAGTTAAGTGACCAGAAATGAGTAAAGAACGCAAGACAAAGGTTTTATGGATGTTCGGAGATGAAACTCCTACGTCACCCCTTCTTCTCAAACAACGAGAAGGATATTCACTAAGGAATATTCAACCACACAATACAATACACAATCGAGTCTTATTTAGTGCTTGATGTTTCACTTTACAACACTCACACAGTATTGTAATACACTTTTACAAATATGTAAAATACTCAAAACTTAACAGTTTGTTTTTATCACTCAATAGCTTTGTAAATTTCTCAAGGTATGATCTCAGGACTTAAAAAATCGCGCAAGGAGCCATAATCCAGAGCTGATCAACAGAGAACGAAGAGTATTTTCTTCAGCTCTTTAGCTTCCTTTTATAGGAGAAATATGACAACTCTCTAAGATGGTTGGTCAAAAGGATCAGCAGTGCAGTGGAAGCTTCCCAAAGTATGATGGCGTGCCTGCTCAAATCAGGTAGCTTGTACATTTTGTGTTTGTACACTTGGCAACTGTACATTTGACAGAAGTCTGCTCCTTAGAGGTTTCTTCTGGATTTATTCCAAGTCAGGTGACTGTTCACTTGACAACTTCCTTGAGTTTAATTAGCATACCTGTTTCAGAAGACAAGTGACGCAGTCTGAACCTTTGAGAACCTTCCTCTGCATATTCCCAAAGAATATATGTTTGCATCAACACGTCAACTACCAATATATCCATATCTTTGATTTTTTTTATTTAAACTATCCGGTGAAAATGTAAGTTGCCATAGGATTTGATCCGACTGGACACATATCGGTTGATAACTTGACCGGTCCTAAATTCTAGCCGAGCCGAACTTCCGAGAAGATAAATAAGTTGTTTCGGTTTGTGCGGTTTCAGGAAGACAGTTTTGACCGGTCAGGTTGAAAGTATGTACCTGCACATATAATTGAATTTAATTATGTTCTTTTGGATAGTTAATTACTTATTAATTAACTATCTAATTTTTCTAACAAAAACCATCCTCTAAGGTTAACAGTTCAGCTGCTAGCAGGAAGACATCTGCTAAACCCAAATCATACGCATTAATCACAACGCAAAATGGGAAATCTATTAGGATAACTCAAATATGGATTCCTAAGGGATTGATTGACCGAGGACCCAAGTGAATATGGGTACCAAGTTGTAAATATGCATATCTTTTAAGTACAACATGTCAACTACATAGAGGAATTTAGAAGTTCATTCCTCTAAGAATGTGCCCATCAAGTGGAAAATGTGTCTGTAATGCCAATCCCTAGACTAAGTCTTATTTCCTTAAAATATTTTTGGTCTTCTATACCTTAAAATTATTTTGCTTCTAAAACATGCATAAATTGAAGGGAAATTGTTAACTATCAGACAGACGTGGTTAGACGGAGGTTCCAATCGGTCTGATTACATCACTTGTCTAAAGAAAATAACATACTTAGACGAATTGTTGTTTAAGCAGCTTGTAAACTAAGTTCGGCTAGATATATGTTTGAGAAACAGACGCATGTTAAGTGCCTGTAGACGAGCGTAGTTAGACGCAGTCTAAACTAGATGTCTATCCAACTTAGACGCAAGGGATGTGAATGGAATGTTAGACGTCTAACTACGTGTATCCTTAGACTTCTCATCTTCAGATAAATTGAAGACAACTGTCAATCTAACATGCGCTGTCACTTAATTTCTCCCCTCAAACAGTAAAATAGTCATATTATAAATTCAATAAACTTGAAGACACGTGTCTCTCAAGTTTAAGAATATGACTAATATACCCTTCAGTTAATTACTTCAAATTTTGTAATTAATAGTTGACTTGATATATACAGTTAATGCTGACTACTTTTGGAAAAAGACGTCTAAAATTAAATGACGGTTGTATTTTAAATAATGACGGTTGAACACGTGACTGTTCAAATTCCATTTAAGGACACCTTGCATGCTTAAAGGGTTTTTACGCTACTTGAATTCTTAAAACCCTAGTTTGATATTTGCCTTCTCTCTTAAAGAAACCCAGATCTTGATTGTCTTCTCTATTTCTCATACTCAAAGATGGCTGCTAAAAGGATTGTCTCTCTCTCTCTCACAATATCTTACAGGTAGATTTTGAACAGACTACAGACATCTTCATGAAACCCCTACCGGAAGCTAAGTTTTCTCACTTTAGAAACATGTTAGGTCTTGTTGATCTTTATTTATGTGATTACGTGCATAAATTAGGGGGAACGTATTGTTTAAAATGCAACTGAACAGACATGAAAGACAAAGGTCTTAATTTGTCCTAAGTATTCAGAGTTTGAGAAACACAGCTACTTAGACGCACGTCTACCTTAGCAGTTTCATCTTCATATGGAATCATTGTCTTGGTTATTCTAACCTGCATGGTTAGACGGATACGTCTAATAGACGTTATACGTTTTTACGTCATAAGCAAGAGGATGCTCACGTCTAACCAAACACGCGTATCTCACGTGATGTTATTGCATAATTAGACGGATACGTCTAATAGGCTGATTTTCAAAAGAAAGTTGAAAATGTGGAAAGGAGAATAAACGTCTAACTACTGGTGTAATTAGACTCTTCATCTTCTGGCTAATTGGACAGATGTCCTTTGCTTGTTTCTGCTCAAGTTCATTTTCCCGCCGAAAATTAAATCAGTCATTCCTCAAAAGAATTGAAGACACGTGTCTCTCAATATACAAAGAATGACTAATATTTCTGACAACTTTTGCTTGTACACTTAGTATTAAATGTTCGGTTTCATGCTAACATTAAATACTGCGTTTATTGGGAACAGACCTTTGAAGTTCTTGACGGTAGGAGTAATCATTATTTATTTTCTACATAATTAGACTTTGATACTTATTGAATCACCCATTCTAAAGATTAGAGTTCTCCGAAATCATTCTCTCTCTAGAATTTGAATCGACTAAGAGTTTGCTCATCAAAGTCGAAATGTCTATTTTCCGTCCAAAATCTATTCAAGTGGATTTTAAATCCGTATCCACTCTACAATCTCCGGGAATGCATAGGATGTTTGAGTCTCTAAAAGCCTCCGGACTGAGAAAGTTCTTCACCCCTCATGAACTCTATCATGAACATTTGGTTCATCAATTTTTCGAAATCGTCGGCTTCTATCAGGATAAAGTTGTTACTGGGGTCGTGATGGGCCAGATGATCTGCATCACCGAAGAGTCATTCGGTATATTTTTCCAGCTTCCAAAAGTAGGTATTGATGAGTTTTCATCCACTCCAGATGAACTAATGATTACAATGATGAAAGTCTTTTTTGATTCTCCTCAAGTGGACTTTAATGGAAAGAAAAACCTCCTGAAGGATGAGTTTGCTCTTCTAAGCGATATCATCTCAAAATCTCTTCTATCCAAAGAGTCATCTTACAAGTATTGTACGAAGGTCTTTTAGATAATGGTGGCTATCACTAGGGGTGTTCCTGTCAACTAGACAAGCTTCCTCTTCGGAAATCTTGTCAGAATGGTTGTTACTCGGAAGACTATATTTGGTTTTGATGGTCCTCTTAGCTCTCTTCTTTGTTTCCTTCTGAATGAACCCGGTAAGAGTTTTCACCTTCCTTTTAAAATCCTGAACAACCAGAAGGTTGTCGATTACGTTCAAATGGTGAAAACGCTCAAATCCAAGAAAAGGAAAAGAGATATCTCCAACCCTCCTCTAACCGCAATCTTAGAGACTTCCAAGGTTGAAGAATCATCCTTTCTAGTGAAGTGATAGGAAGAAGAAGAAGAAGAATAGAATATAAATTTCTTTATGAAATTTTAGTTTGGATATTTTGATGATGTTTCTGGTGTAAACTCATTTTGGTTACCTTGAACAATGTTTTGTGTGTTTCTTCTGAAAACACTCATTTGTGATTTATCTGATTTTGATATTTTGAATGTTTTACTTGCATGCAAACAGGGTTTGTTTTATTTATATGATGAATGCATATTTTGGTATATATATCCAAGTTTTCAATTTCTTCATAAAAAATGGAGAAATTGTTGGGTCAAATTATTTTGACTAAGTGTTGAAATAATTTAACCACTGAGATTTTGATGATGAAATAATTTAACCACTGAGTTTTTGATGCAGGTGTATTGAAATCATATTTCATAAGACTTGGCTCTAATGAGAGTCATTAGACCGATTTTGACATTAAATGCATATGATTAGACGTGTAGTCTAACTTAGTGGAGTTAGACATGTAGTCTAATGAATGCATAGAATTAGACGTGCAGTCTAACTCATGCGGAGTTAGACGTGCAGTCTAATGAATACATAGAATTATACGTGCAGTCTAACTTAGGCGGAGTTAGATGTGCAGACTAATGAATGCGTAGAATTAGACGTGCAGTCTAACTCAGGCGGAGTTAGACGTACAGTCTAATATATTTGAAATTAGACGTGCAGTCTTCTTCAAGCGGAGTTAGAGGTGCAGTCTAATATATTCGGAATTAGACGTGCAGTCTAACTTAATGGAGTTAGACGTGCAGTCTATTGGAATGAGAAAATTAGACGTGTAGTCTAATATATACGGAATTAGACGTGTAGTCTAACTCAGCGAAGTTAGACGTGCAGTCTAATATATGCGGAATTAGACATGTAGTCTAACTCAGCGGAGTTAGACGTGCAGTCTAATAGATTATGAAAGTTAGACGTAAGTCTAACTCCTTCAGACAAGTCGGAGGTAGAACTGGAATTAGACGTGTAGTCTAACTCAGTGAAGTTAGACGTCCAGTCTAATGGTTAGTGAACAATTAGACGTGTAGTCTAATTGGTGAAAGTTAGATGTGAGTCTAACTCCTTCAGACAAGTTTGAGGTAGAACCGGAATTAGACGTGCAGTCTAACTCAGTGGAGTTAGATGTGCAGTCTAATGGTTTGTAACAATTAGACGTGTAATCTAATTGGTGAAAGTTAGACGTGAGTCTAACTCCTTCAGATTAGTCTGAAGTTATTGTAATTAGACGTAAGTCTAATTCCATTAGACCGGGCGGTCTAATGGACTCTGTTATTAGACGGGGATGTTTGATTTAATTAGACAGATTTTCACAATCCGTCTAACTGAAATACGTATAATGCTCAACTTATGCAGTATGCTTGAAGCTAGCAACCGCCTACCCACGTGCTATAGTTGTACCCCACTCCTACTCCACTTTCTAGTGAAGATCAGTACAACAACTATATGCAACCAACCAACGAATGCCACGTAAGAGAATTTTCCTCATATTACTTATTTTGCAGGTACATCTCTGATGGAATATTCGGCGCACTACCAGTGGTGTACGGCCACGATCCTTGTGCTCAGAACTTGTTGTGTACAATGGAGGCTTTCCAATAGAAGAGTGCCACGTATCATTCTAAAAGATTCGACCGTTAGCTCTTGCTTAGTATTTAACAAATCTCAAGGACAACGGACAATCTGCCTCACGAACTGCCAGATTTTACAAAGAGTTAATCTACAATTCTGCTTGCTATTGAAGAGAGAGAATTCAAGCCTTTGAACATTCATACTGTGAAGCTGCTTTCTGATTGTACTGTGTATGAATCAAGAGAGAGCTAGAATCAAAAACACCTTTAGTTGAGTGATATTCTTCATATTATATATTGAAGAGAGTGTGTTCTGTTCAATAAGTGAGCTAAGTGTGTGTGTAAACAGTATTTGATTCGAATCATATTATATTGAATCCTTCTGGTGGTTGGAAGATGGGGTGACGTAGGAGAGTTTCTACGAACATTCAAAACAAACTGTTGTGTTCTTCATTTCTGTCATCCTTTCATATTTCATCTTGAGCTTCAAACCCAAGTAAACAATTTTGCCTTGAATTTGTTTCAAGTGTTTACAAGTGTTTGCGTAGAATAGAAAGTGAATTAAATCCCTAACATGATTTCTTTCAAACCATTTTTCATAAGCCTTCATCCATAGCCAGACCCCCGTCTCTATCGATAAAGCCCGATCCTATCACGTTTCCTCCATTGTTTCTGTTCAGAAAGACACGGATAAAACTCTGAAGCGAAACATATACGAAGTGAATCTCCTTCACACTTAGTACAAAAGTCTGGAAAAGAACTTTCATAGTCAACAGTCGGATCATCATGCTGAATCAAAAACTTCAACTTAGAGCTTCACCAAGAGACAAGGTCCATGATTGAAATGGTTCGTTCCCAGGTATTGGAAGTTGTCAATTCTCTAAGATGTGCAGAAGCAGAACGTCTAGAGCAAGTCGATGCCACTGCAAGACATTTCCAAGCTGATGAAGATGTTGAGCTGCTGCTACAAAAAAGAGCCCCCATTGTTTCTAGACCTGATAATGTTAAAAAGGGGGAAGGGAGTAATAGAAGGTATCAACTTCTGCTCGCGATACTCGTTCCAAACGAAAAACCTCTCAAGGTGGCAGAGGGAGCTGCCAATCTGAAAGAGGCGGCCATGGCCGTGGAGGATATAGAGGACATAGAGGAGGTGGAAATGGTGGTCGAAAATTGCCTCGACTTCAAAACCTTCTAACCGGGGAAGACATACTTCAAGGTCCAGATCTAAGAGTTAAAAGGGAATGATTCTAAATCTATTATCTTGCATTTTTATATTTCCTTAACTCAGATGAATATGTTTGAATACTTTGTTTAATTTACTGTGTTCGAATTTGCTTTGATTTATTCTCTCAATTTAACTACTGATTGCTTGGTTTTAACATCATCAAAAAGGGGTAAATTGTTGGGAAAAATTTAAACAAAAAAAGAAAAAAATTTAATTAAGAAAGAAATAGTTTAATTTACATTAAAATAATATAAAAGTCTTTTATATTTTGGAACTTAATTTTGATAATGTTATTATGTTCAAGTTGAGAGGTCCATTTGTTTTGTGCAGAAACAAATCTAAAGACAGTACTAATTCAGACGCAATCTGAAGCAGGTTGTCTTAGATGTCTTGCGTAGTTAGACGACATCTTGTGTAGTTAGACGACGTCTTGCGTAGTTAGACGACGTCTTGCGTAGTTAGACGACGTCTAACTCCTTTAGACGACGTCTAACTCCTTTAGACGTGGTCTAAAGGGAAGCATAGTTAGACGAGGTAGTCTATCTCCTTTAGACGAGGTTAAAAGGGAAACGTAGTTAGACGAGGTAGTCTAACTGCTTTAGACACGGTCTAAAGGGAAATGTAGTTAGACTAGGACGTCTAATCCTTTAGACGTTGTCTAAAGGGAAGTGTAGTTAGACGAGGACGATTAATTCCTTTAGACGCGGTCTAAAGGGAAACGTAGTTAGACGAGGACGTCTAACTCCTTTAACACAGTCTAAAGGGATGCGTTGTTAGACGAGGACATCTAACTCCTTTAGACGTGTTCTAAAGGAATGCGTAGTTAGACGAGGACGTCTAACTCCTTTAGATGCATTGTAATGGAATGTGTAGTTAGACGATGACGTCTAACTCCTTTAGACGCATTCTAATGGAAGCATAGTTAGACGAAATCTAACTCCTTTAGACGCGGTATAAAGAAATGCGAAGTTAGATAATGTCTAACTGTTTTAGACGCGATCTAAAGAAGAACGTCTAATGCCTTGCTTTAGCAGCCATCTGAAGAAAGCATTTGTCTAACCACGATCTCTCTGTTGTCTGCTCCACTTACTTATGTGCAGTCTGACAAGCCAGCTAATTATATCCAATGAATTAATTCCATGTACGCTGATAACTTTCAAATATACAATTCCAGTACAAGACAAGATTTGAGGATATTCGACGCACTACCTATTCGGTACGGCCAAGATCAAATTACTCAGAGTCTGTTGTAATCTCGTACTATAGGCAGTCGTCCAACAGATACATGTCATGTGTTCACAATGAATATTCGACCGTTGGTGCACTTCAACCATAAATAGAATAGAAAGGACAACGATCGAACAACCAGATTTTACAAGTCTGAAACACACTCTACTTAACGCATACGCTAAATCTCTTAATATCTAGATGTGAATACATTGCAATTACATACTGTCTTTTTTATGTGAAACCTCGGTGCTGTAAGTTGAACAAATGTTGTTTTATTCAATAGAGAGTTAGCTAGATTAGTGAGTTGTATTTGATTCAAAGTCTTTAGTGGATATCCTTTCGGTTGTGGAAGAAGGGATGACGTATGAGTTTTATCTCCGAACATCCATAAAACTACTTGTGTTCTTTACTTTCTAGAATTTGTATTCAGTTGTCGAAAGTTTCCAATCTAACAAACAGTTCCGCACTTGAATCTGTTTCAAGTGTTTGGAAGATTTGCGAAGAATAGAAACACATACTAATCTCTCACATGATTATTATTGAAGAGTTTATCGTAAGCTTCTAACAATAGTTAGACCCCAGTCTCTATTAGTAGCATCGATCCCAACACAAAGAGATGAAGCGATTGTTCAAATATTATATTAAATATATCCACCTTCAAATGAAATAAACTCTAAAAAGAAGAAAATTACCGACGTCTGAATCACATGATAATGTAAACAACTCCCCTCAACAAACATAAACCCTAACACTTGAAACAATAAAGAGTGTACCTCAATATTGAAGAAAGTAGCAGATATACTGGAGTGCGGAGAGTCTAATTAAGTTTTAAGAGAAAAGAAATTGGGCTAGTGGTTTCTACTTTTTAAAAATATATATGTTAAATTTTTAATCTTAAATTTAATATAATATTTATTTTATTTTATTTTTAATTTAATTAATTTTAAATAATATTTAATTAAAGGAAGATGTTAATAAAAAAATATAATAATTATCTTATAAAAATTTAATAATTAAATTTTAATGTTAATAAAATTATAAGTCTTAATTTAAAAAATTAAAATAGTGAAATAAATTATTTATAAAGTTAAAAATAATATATAAAAATATTAAATTTAAAATAGTTAAATTAAGAAGTTTTCAATAATATATATATATATATATATATATATATATATATATATATTATTTAATAAATAAAAGCTATAGGTGAGTTCAAGGACAGATCCAAAAAATATAAGTACGCTGGGCTTAAAATATATATATATATTTTTTTTATTGAATTAGTTCAAAAAAATTAAGAGAAATATGAGATTTAAAGATAAGCATTAGTTGGTTGTAAAATATTATTATTATTTTTTTAAATATTGGTGTAGGTCTTTTAAGGATATATATGATGTTAATAATTTTTTTTTTAAATTAGTTATTTATTATAAATATTATTTACATATAAAATAAATAAACACAATTTTGTGAGATAAAAAATTTCCTAAAAAATTATAATCAAAAAATTATAATCAAAGAAACTTTAATATATATATATATATATATATATATATATATATATATATATATATATATATATATATATATATTAATAATAATAATGAAAACATATTAGAATTCTTTTTTTTTTTTTTAATTTTTATCCAAAATTTAATATTTTTATATTTCACTTCATTTATCTCATCATTTCTTTTATTAATTAAATAGTAAGTTACTCTTTATTTAATATTTTTATTTACTTTTTATATTTCATATATTTAAAAAGTATAATCTTATTTTGTTTTATCTTATGTATTAAAAAGTTAAATAATTAATAATTTTTTAAAAACTAATTTAAAAACAAATAAATATTTTATATACAAAACTCGTAAAAAAAAAATCAAACAATCTTTCCTTAAAATCTCACATAAATATTAATTCTCTTTCAAATTCTAATAAACACATAAATATTAATTATCTCTTTCAAATTCTAATACATACACATTCAACTAATTATTTATTCTTTCTATATTAATGATTTATATATAAACCAAAATTAAAAATCTGCAGTGGGCTTAAGCCCACTTCAGCCCAAGTGTCCATCGGTCTCTGGGTGAGTTAGTTCTTAATGGTTTAGCAAGAGAAGAGAGCTTTATTATCAATAGTTAGGGAGTAATGAAGAATCTTGTAATTTTTTATTTTTAATTTATTATTTTACAAAATAAATAATTATTTTAAATATATATTAATAGAGAAGTTTCATTTTTTACATAATTTAAAGAAACATTATCAAAAATTATAAAAAAAAACTTAATATCTTTATATAGTTATTACTATAAAATAATATTATTAATAAATTTATAATAGTTTACTAACTATTTAAATATAAACAATCTATGTTTATTTTTGTAAGTAAAACTAAAAACAACTTATAACTATATTAAAATTTTATTTAATTCTTATCATAGTTGCACGATAAATAAAAAATCTCTTTAAATTTATATTAATATCCTTTTCTTAACCTTCACTATTTAAAGTTTCAAATTAGGATCATTTTTAATTATTTGTCTTAATTTTTTTTATTCAGCTTTAATTTGTTTGTTTTAGATTTATTAATGTTTGTGTTGATTAAATTTAAATTTAATTAAATTTATATATTTTTGAAAATGTGATAATTTTCATTAATTATTCGGACAAAAAGATCCCAACTTCATAAAAAAAAAGATTGGAGCGAGCGCTAAAAAAAAATAAGTTCATAAGAGTATAGAAGGGTAACAAAAAAAATACCAACATCAAAATAAAATAACAAAACAAACAACAAAATCAACCCAAAATAAGAGATAAATAAATATTGCAAAGAACATAATAGACATTAATCATATACTCTCACACAATTTCATTATCGATCATCCATAATGTGCCTTTAATATTGATCTTATATAATAAAGTATTTGATCTTTTAATGTTTGAATGTGTGAGTTTGGTTGTTTAACATAGTTTTCTTTGAAATAAATATTATATTTACCTATTTTTAAATAATAAAAGATTAATTAGTGTATTTTTGTAACTTAGGTTCATTTTAAACAAAATATAATCATAGAACAAACAACACTTTATTAGTTTAACTTATTCATTCAAATTAATAAAAGAGATTTAAAGAACTCTTGAGCCCATAAATTGATCTTTTATTTATCTTGATTAACCTGCAATAGAAACATAAAAAAATACATCAATTATAATAAAATAAATTGACACTTGTCATTAGAAAGATTTGTTAATTGAAATTAGAATTCGTATACCATATTTGTTTTTGCTTAATTGAACCGTTGTATTGGGTACAAACTTAAATGTTGGAGAATTTTGTCTAAAATTTTCTTCGTAAATACGGATTTTTCAATGAACTTTTTCACAATATCCAACACACAACTCTTTTTGTGGTTCGAACGAACATCCTAGTTCACAACGAGCCTTACATACTTCCTCTGACTCATCCCCATAAATGTTGGTACATAATAGTGATAATATTATTATGAAAACTAATTTCATATTATCTTCGTGATGGAACTCTATTATTTAGTTTATTGTTATGCTTATTATTTATAAGTCATAAATGAATCAATGAATTAATTATAATAATGATCAAAATTGCTATAAATTTCTTATAGGGTAAAAAATAAAGTTATTAATTTATAATAATAATAATAATAATAATAAATATAAAATTGATAATAGAATTTTGTTCAAATTTCCAAAAATAAAATATAATCAAATGTAAAAAAAAAGAAACACGTTTTTCAAAATGACTTGTCATTTATTTTCTTTTATTGAGAGACGATTTATAACCTCCACTGAAAGCCCTTTTTCAAGAAAAGGAACTTACCGGTGCGTACGAAACAAATAAAATCAAAACATGCCTAATTATATAAAATTTTAGTCATTAAAATAATATAACTAATTTGACAAAAATATCATATCTATAATAGCATACAATTTCTAGATGGTACCACAATAATGTAGCGAAATTCAACAACCATGGCATACTAATAAATGTGTGTATTTGTTGCAATAAAAATAAGAGGTCGTTTCAGATAAAAAAACAAATAAACTATTTTGACTTTATTATAATATATATATATATATATATATATATATATATTAAAAAAAGGTACATGTATATTAAAAATGAAAAAAATTGTTTAAGCCTAACAACAAAACATGACATGAAAAAGAATATAAATATAAAAAAGGTACTTATTAAGTTATCGAGCTCGTAAATTCTCGAAAAAACGATTAACTTCTCAACAGATTCTATTGGATTTCTTGAACAAATCTCAAAAGGCGTAGTAATATAAGTATTATGAATTATTATGAATGATACATATCGAACGACTACAATCATTGAAAATTCGACGATTTCTCTCAAACCAAATGGTTCACCAAAATATAATTGTGATGGTAACCCAAATATGTAATTCTGTAATATTAGTCATGATGGGATCGGGATCGCCAAAGGAGACGGGGGTCTCACAACGTTGAACACTTCCACACACACCGTTCGACAATAACTTTGTTAGAGGTTGATTATCTCGTGTCTACTTTACACAAGCCGTCATAAACTCTTGACAAAGTCAGTGCGACACTATTTGTTTCGGCTTGAAGCAACAAATACACAATACAAGACATGTAGCTTATATATGTTCAATAAAAGACACGTAGTTTATGGATGTTCAATACAAGACACATAGTTTATGGATGTTCGGAGTATAAACTCCTACGTCACCCTTCTTCTCAAACATTTGATAAGGATATTCACTAGAATATCTAGTCTGTTTACAACACGTATACAAACTCAGTCGAACATCCAGGGCTTATTTACTGCCTATTTTCGACCTTCCAATACACTCACTCTGTTGAACAGAAACGAATTCTGTCAACTTACAATGCTCACCACTCACACAGAATATATAGTATTGTAATACAAATTTAGAACTCTAACACGCTTGGAGAACTTTTGGAACTTTTAGAGCTTGAATGATTTGATAGCAACAGATTGTTCTTAAGAGTCAGTTGTTCGAAGATCAAAAGGTGCTGAAGCAGATTGACTTCTGTCTTGTTAAGGAGGTAGTTGTCAACGGATACATTTGCAGCTCAACGGCTATATCAGCTCCATAAGACATCTATCTTGATCTTAATTGGTTGAGGTCTTGGATAGTACATCAGATGAGATATTCTTTGATCTTGTCTATACTTAGATGATAATAAGCTAAATTATTATTAATGTGATTTCAATCTCCAAGGAATGTTATCATAGACTGTTTAACCTGTCTCTGATAATGGTTCTACTGATGCAGAAAGATTTTCATCAGTCTTTGCACTTAAATGGAAACAGTCATTTGGGAAGTGTAAAGTTGACGTCTGACTTTTCCGGAAATATCCATATATATATTCCCCATGATAATTAAGTTTGGGAATTGTGAAATATCAGACGAGCTTCATAAAATGCCGAAATGTAGAATGACGGATGCGCTTCATAAAATGCCAAAATATAGAATGCCAGATGCGCTTGTAGAAAGTCGATCTGTAAAATCTTGATATATCTAGAATGCCGATTTTTCTTTATTTCATAAAATCGATATGTAAAATACTGATTCTGTTTTATTTCATAAAACCAATATGTAAAGAGTGTCGGTTACGTGCTTTTGTAAAATAACGATTTGTAGAAAGTCGATATGTACAAAATGTTGATTCCGCTTCTTAAGATAAGACCGATATCTAAAGTGCTGGCTTCTTTTATTGTAGAAAGCCGATATCTAAAATTTCAATCTTATTAAATAACCGATTTTACAAATTGTCGGCTTTATTTTGACAGACTGCCGAATTGACAAAGTACTGATTTTCACAAAGTGCTGATTTCAATATTGGGCATCTTTAATTTATTCCTGCACAAGATTCACACAGTTAAGTTCTTTATTAATAGTTAATTAATACTAATATTTAATTAACTATTTTTATTTAACAATTTCTCCATTTTTGATGATTTAGAATAAATATTCAAAACTTGGTCAATTTATAATTGTTGGCTAATTATTCTAGGTTAATTAGCTAATTTGGTTTAAAAATTCTATCGTTTTGATTATTTAGAATAAATATTCAAAACCAGTAATATATTCCTCTGTAATTTCTCTCTTTTTAATAATTTTTATAACAAAATTTTTATAAAAACCAGCAATTGATAACAAAGTATTCAACATGTGACTTCCCTGTTTGATAAATAGAATGATAGGTGCTATTAGTGAAAGAAAACAAAACAGATGTTCAACAAAAACCTTGAGTTTAAATTTGAAAAGAAAAGAAGGAAAGAGCAAAAATAAAAGAGAAGTTTTAGCGTCTCCCTTTTTTCTTTTTAGCTTCCGCAACTCTCTTTGCCATGTCCTTTCTTAGTCCGGGCATTAAGGTACTAGGTTGCTCTTCGGAAACACTTCCACAAATCCTTCCCATTGAAGGAACATGATCTTCTTCAATGGAAGAGCCATCACCCCGGCGTAGCCTTCGATACATGGAACTTCCGATTGAGATGTTTCAGGTTGAGATCAAACGGTCTTACGTTTAGTTGTCATTTGAGATAAGGTCAAATGATCTTCCTCAGCCTCCGTTCGGTTAGCATCTTAGATTTGTTTCGCACCCTCAACGGTTGTGTTTTCCTCATCTTGAAGGCGTTGATCTAAGGCCTCCTATTCTCTTAGTTTCTCAGCATCATCAACACTATGAGATTTGATCATCTTCATTATTTGTGATGTGAGAACTTCAATGACAGACTTAGTCTCGGTCTGTATGGTGAAGGTTTTGATGAGTAGGGGCCGCATTTGACCTAGATCTTGACACCTCTCCTACCTCATTTTTTTCTACTTCTTGGTTCTGAGCAGTTGAAGAGGATGCGTGCAATTTATCCATTTGATCCAGGCGATTCTGAATTGATTCTTCCCATGGAGCCAACGCCTCCATGACAATCAGTCGTATATCTTGTCTAGATGTTTCCTTAGAGTTGGATCGAGTTGAAGCACAAGAGTTAAGTGTGACAGATTGTAAAGGAATAGCACGACGAGCACTGACCTATAGAGACATTTCCAGACTAGCCGGTTCTTCAAGGTTCTCATCATTGTTTTAATGATTATGATTCGATACCTTTTTAGATTTAGAAGATTTACCTGATGTGGATTGAGCGGGGACCGACATCTTGGGATTTAAAACTTCAGCTTCCCTTTCAGTAACCGGTTGTTCTAGAGGAGGAACTTGAACACCGGTTGGTTTAGGATTCTCGACCTAATGAGAGGAGGCAGGATCCTTGTCCGCTTCAGATGATGGAAACGGGTGGGCTTCATCTCGCTCATCCTCGTTCTCATTGCCTTTAGATGAAGAGCCGAGAAGGCCCGATTTTGTTACGTCGACAAAGGTAGGTTCCAAGCGCTTATGAATATGCTCCCACTTCTGCCTAGACATACCGCCATACAGCTCCTTGACACACGGTCCTCGTACTTCGTAAGCTTCAGACTCTTCACGTTCATCCGCACTTGTCTTTTCTTGTCTAGATGATTAAGCCTCTTCAACTGGGATCTGCTCGGTTCTGATGGGTTGAAATTCGCCTTGAGAACGGGACACTTCTTCAATGAAATCCAAAGGTTCATTCTCGTCATCATGATTTAAATCGGTACGCTGAAAAGGAATTCTTGTCTTTTCCGAGTTGGAACATGCTTGAACTGTCCAGTTTGTTTTACATGCATCTCATTTGAATGATTTTTATCGATTTCAAAAGAGGAAAATCGTTCGGTTTTATCTGCTTAAGATTATATTTACTCTATATTTTTGAAAGTGAGAAATTTTAAGACATTTTAAAATTTTATGCAATTAAGACATTTTGAGAAGCGAAAGCTTCTCCCTGAAAATATTCCCGATTTTTCATGAAAACAAATGCAATGAATGTGTTTTTGAGAAGCAAGGACTTCTCCCTTAATGCATGCCCGTTTTTTCATGAAAACAAATGTTGTATGAAACCTTTTTGAAAACGAGGGAGGTTCTCCCTAAATGCATGTCGCACTTTAGAAACATTTCGTTAATATCGGTAAAACCAAAAATATTTCAAAAGTAAGAAAACTTAGTCTCTTGGAGTGGCTTGGTAAAGATATCAACCACTTGTTGATCGGTTGAGACATATTCTAGCCGAATGTGTTTTTGCATCACATGATCTCGAATAAAATGGTGTCTGATGTCGATGAGCTTGGTCCTTGAGTGCAACACCGGATTGATGATTATAGCAATTGCGCTGGTATTGTCACAAAAGATTGGGGACTCCACTGCCTCGATACCAAAGTTTCTCAACTGTTGTTGAATCCAAGGCAGTTGGGCACAACAACTTCCTACGGTGAGGTATTCTACTTCAGCTGTGGAGGTAGCTATTGAAGTTTGCTTTTTGCTGTGCCATGAAACAAGTCTGTTGGGTCAAATTATTTTCAATAAGTGTTGAAATAATTTACGCACTGATATTTTGATGATGAAATAATTTATAAGTTTCAATACAGGTGTATTGAGACAACATGTCACTAGACTTGGATCTAATGAGGGCCATTAGACCGATTTTGATTTTCATTCGCATAAAATTAGACGCAAGTCTAATAGAATTAGACGCACAGTCTAACTCAACGGATTTAGACGTGTAGTCTAATAGACGCGTGAATTAGACGAAAGTCTAATGGAATTAGACGTACAGTCTAACTTATCGGAGTTAGACGTGTAAGTCTAATAGATGTGTAAAGAATTAGACGGATAGTCTAATGAATACACGGAATTAGACGAAAGTCTAATGGAATTAGACGAAAGTCTAATGGAATTAGACGTACATTCTAACTCATCGGACTTAGACGTGTAAGTCTAATAGACGTTAATAATTAGACGTGGTAGTTTAACTTAGTGGAGTTAGACGTGCTGGTCTAATGGTTATTTAATAATTAGACGGGTAGTCTAATTAGTGAAAGTTAGACGTGAGTCTAACTCCTTCCGATTAGTCTGAGGTAGAACCTGAATTAGACGTGGCAGTCTAAATCAGTGGAGTTAGACGTGCTGGTCTAATGGTTATTTAATAATTAGACGGGTAGTCTAATTAGTGAAAGTTAGACGTGAGTCTAACTCCTTCATATTAGTCTGAGGTAGAACCGGAATTAGACGTGGCAGTCTAACTCAGTGGAGTTAGACGTGCTTGTCTAATGGTTATTTAATAATTAGACGGGTAGTCTAATTAGTGAAAGTTAGACGTGAGTCTAACTCCTTCAGATTAGTCTGAGGTAGAACCGGAATTAGACGTGGCAGTCTAACTCAGTGGAGTTAGACGTGCTGGTCTAATGGTTATTTAATAATTAGACGGGTAGTCTAATTACAGAAAGTTAGACGTGAGTCTAACTCCCTCAGATTAGTCTGAGGTCGAACCGGAATTAGACGTGGCAGTCTAACTTAGTGGAGTTAGACGTGCTGCTCTAATGGTTATTTAATAATTAGACGAGTAGTCTAATTAGTGAAAGTTAGACGTGAGTCTAACTCCTTCAGATTAGTCTGAGGTAGAACCGGAATTAGACGTGGCAGTCTAACTCAGTGGAGTAAGACGTGCTGGTCTAATGGTTATTTAATAATTAGACGGGTAGTCTAATTAGTGAAAGTTAGACGTGAGTCTAACTCCTTCAGATTAGTCTGAGGTAGAACCGGAATTAGACGTGTAGTCTAACTCAGTGGAGTTAGACGTGCTGGTCTAATGGTTATTTAATAATTAGACGGGTAGTCTAATTAGTGAAAGTTAGACGTGAGTCTAACTCCTTCAGAATAGTCTGAGGTAGAACCGAAATTAGACGTGGCAGTCTAACTCAGTGGAGTTAGATGTGCTGATCTAATGGTTATTTAATAATTAAATGGGTAGTCTAATTAGTGAAAGTTAGACGTGAGTCAACTCCTTCAGATTAGTCTGAAGTAGAACCGAAATTAGACGTGGCAGTCTAACTCAGTGGAATTAGACGTGCTGGTCTAATGGTTATTTAATAATTAGACGGGTAGTCTAATTAGTGAAAGTTAGACGTGTAGTCTAACTCAGTGGAGTTAGACGTACCCGTTTAATGGTTATTGTAATTAGACGTGAGTCTAATTCTATTAGACCAGGCCGTCTAATAGACGCTTTTACTAGAAGAAGTTGACTTATTTCATTAGACTGATTTTCTCAAATCCGTCTTAACTGAAATACGTCTAATGCTCTGTTTAAGTAGTACGCTTGAATCTAGCATTTCTCCTACCCACGTACTATAGTTGTACCCTACTCCTGCTCCACTTTCTAGTGAAGATTAGTACAACAGCTATATGCATCCAATCAAGGAATGCCACGTAAGAGAATTTTCCTCACATTACCCATTTTGCAGGTACATCCCTGATGGAATATTCGGCGCACTACCAGTTCAGTACGGCCACGATCCTTGTGCTCAGAACCTACTGTGTACAATGGAGGCTTTCCAATGGAAGAGTTCCACGTATCATTCTTGAAGATTCGACCGTTATTCCCTGCTCAATATTTAATCAATCCTAAGGACAACGGACGAAGCATCGGTTTTCAAGCAATTAAAAACGAACAAGCAATCTGATTTTGCAGAGAGAGACTACAAAATCATCTTGCTAAACTTATTCTGTGAAGCTTCTTTCTGATTGTACTGTGTGAATTAAGAGAGAGAGCTAGAATCAAAACACCTTTAGCTGAGTGATATTCTTCATCTTGTAATTGAACAGAAAGTGTTCTATTCAATAGTGAGCTAAGTGTGTGTGTAAACTGTATTTGATTCTCATCATATAGTGAATCCTTCGGTGGTTGGAAGAAGGGGTGACGTAGGAGAGTTTCTCCGAACATCCATAAACAAACTGTTGTGTTCTTCTTTTCTGTCATCTTTTCATATTTCATCTTGTGCTTCAAACTCAAGTAAACAATTCCGCCTTGAATCTGCTTCAAGTGTTTACACAACTTTGCGTAGAATAGAAAGAGATATTAATCCCTAACAGGATTTCTATCAAACCATTTTTGATAAGCCTTCATCATTAGCCAGACCCCCGTCTCTAACGATAAAGCCGATCCTATCAAAGTCTATTCCTAAGGAATTGACAAGTTCCACTCGTACTTTTTCTGTCCACTTTGCAACCTGTGTAATCTGCATCATAGTAGCTAATTAAATTGAAATTGGAGTCCTTCGGATACCACAATCCCACATTTTGAGTTCCCTTAAGATATTTTAAGATTCTTTTAGCAGCTACATAATGAGATTGTTTAGGATTAGCCTAGAATCTTCCATAAACTCCAACAATGAATATAATGTCTGGCTTGCTTGCTGTTAGGTAGAGAAGAGATCCAATTATCCCATGATACTTAGTTATATCAATGCTTTTACCATCTTCATCCTTGTCAAGCTTGACTAATGTACTCATTGGAGTTGAAGTAGTAGAGCAACTTTCCATGTTAAAGTTTTTGAGCAGCTCCTGTGAGTACTTTGCCTGGTTGATGAATGTGTCTCCTTTAAGTTTATGAACTTGAAGGCCCAAGAAAAAACTCAACTCCCCATCACGCCAATCTCAAACTTATCTGTCATTAACTTAGAGAATATCTCACACAGTTTGGGATTTGTTGACCCAAATATAATATCATCCACATAAATTTGTACAAATAAATATGATCTTCTTTCTCAAATTTAAGAGTATCATACCATGCTCTAAGATCTTGTTTATGACCATAAAGTGATTTATCCAATCTATAAACATGACTAATTAATGCAGGATTCTTAAAACCAGGGGGTTGTTCAACATAAAATTCTTCATTGATTATACCGTTAAGGAAACTCTTTACATCCCTTTGAAAACCTTTAAAATTTTTGAAAGCAACAAATGCTAGAAACATTCTAATAGCCTCAAGTCTGGCAACAAGAGCAAATGACTCCTCGAGATCAATCCTTCCTCCTGTTTATAGCCTTGGGCCACTAGTCTAGCCTTGTTCCTCGTGACCAAACCATCTTCATTGAGTTTGTTTCGAAAGACCCATCTAGTTCCAATGACATATTGATTAGCTGGTCTTGGAACTAAATGCCAAACTTTGTTTCTTTCTAATTGATTTAGTTCCTCTTGCATTTCAGGATCCAATCTGGATAAAGTAATGCATCGTTAACCTTCTTAGGTTTAATTTGTGAGATGAAAGCAGAATTTGCATACTCTTCTAATAGTTGATGTCTGGTCCTAATAGGTGTAGAGAGGTCACCTATTATTAGCTCTGGAGGATAACTTTGTTCTATTTGAAGTTTGGTTCCGTAACACTTTTTGACCGATCGGTTATTTGTTCAAGATTTGTTTGATCGGTTAATTGATCAACATCTGACCGACCGATATGCTCATTGTTAACTAGACTATTAATCGTCTGTTGAGTTGTGGTCAGATTTTGTCGAGCTTCAACATTTTCATCCACTTGGTTAGGAGCAATGTTTCGGTTGACCACTATAACTTCAAAAGAGGTCAAATATTTTTTTACCATTATTATCAATGTAGCATTTGCATCCAAAAATTCTAAAGTATTTAACATTTGGAGCTTTACCATGATAAATTTCATAATGTATTTTATTAAATCTTTTATATATCATTGACCGGTTTTGAGTATGACATGCTGTGTTTATAGCTCTACTCAAAGCTTTTGAGCTGCGCCGGAGTCAGCCATCATTGATCTAGCTGTCTCCTTCAGGGTTCTGTTTCTCCTTTCAGACAAACAGTTTTGTTGTGGAGTTCTAGCCCTAGACAACTCGTGTCTCATTCCAGATTCCTCAAGGTAGAAAGACAAAGTCCTATTATTGAACTTAGTACCCCTATCACTTCTAATTTTACTAACTTTTATTAATTTTTTGTTTTATACTCTTTTAAGAATTTTAATCGAATCAGGAGTGGCTTGATCTTCTGATGGTAAGAAAATAACCCATGTAAACCTGGAATAATCATCAATAATTACTAAGGTGTACTTCATTCCTCCTAAGCTTAATATCTGAATTGGGTCGAGAATGTCCATATGTAACAATTCTAAACATTTTTCAGATTGAATGTTTCCTTTACTTTTAAAAGTTGATTTAATTTGATTACCCATTTGACATGCAGAACATACTTTATCTTTTGAAAAAATTAGTTTAGTGATGCCTTCAACTAGTTCTTTAGAGTACATAGTGTTAATAGTTTTAAGGTTTAGATGATTTAGTCTCTTATGCTAAAGCCATTTTTTATCATGTTTATCTATGAAGCAAATAGAGTTAGTAGGCTTATTTTTCTAGTTAACTTTGTAGATATTACCTATTCTATGCCCTGTCAACAAGGTACTTCCTTGTTGATCATTGACTATGCATGTTTGTCTATAAAATTCAATAGTATATCATATATCACACATTTGGCTAATTCTGAGCAGATTGAAACTCAGATTTTCAACAAGTAACACGTCGTCTATGGTTAGATTACCATGGACAATCTTACCCTTGCCCACAGTCTTACCCTTGGAATTGTCTCCGAATGTGACCGTTGATCTAGATTTCCTTACAATGTTGGTTAGAAGTTTTCTATTTTCGGTCATGTGTTCCTTGAACATCCACTGTCCAAGTACCATTCTGATTCCTTCAAGTAGTTAACATGTTTTCCCTGCAAATAAAACTATTTATACATTTGGTACCCATATTTATTTGGGTCCATGGTAAATCAGTCATTTGGGGGATCCATACTTGTATTATTCTTATGGATCTCCCGGTGTTAGTCTTAATAACCATACTCGCTTAGGCTTGACATCTCTCTGTATGCCTTTACATGATTCATCGTATTTTGAAGGTAGGTTTTGATGATACCTCTTTGACCTTTTTTCATGTTCACGTCCAGCCGACCGACTAACTTTCCTTTTCTCAAGACTAAGCTACCGTGACTTATCGATTAGTTCCACACACGTCAGTTCCTTTTTAATTGCTAATTTATTTGAATCGTGACTTGCTTCATTATTGGTTGATGTACCATTGAAAAATCTTATGAAAGGAAGCTTGCCTTTCTTGGGTTTCAACTCTTTGCACGACGTACCAAGATTGCTGTTATCATAGCCTAGACCAAACTTGCAGTTGGAAGGCCTCTGATGACTCGTCATCTGACTCATAACATCTCTAGATCTCGTCCATGCAGCAATCACATACTTGGTTCTTTCATTCTCCTCAGTCAACAATTGAACTCTCTCCTTGAACTTCTCATTCTCAGAGGATAGTTCGGTTGTGCTACAACTCACTTTGGTAGGTTGGTTTGAGACGAACTCAGACAGATTATTATACTAAATGACCATTTCATTAAGTGCAGTAATTAAATTGTCTCGAGTAAACTCTTTTGAGACAAAATCAAATACCTTTTTCTTCGTTGGCCATGAAGCATTTGACTTCATTATCGTCATTGTCGCTTGACTCTGAATCACTTTGAGCCCATTTATCTTTACTTTCCTCTGCCACAATTGCCTTATGATCTTTGTTGGATGATTTTTTATCTTCTTTATTCTTTTAATCGGCTAATCTATCATCTCTTCTTTGCTTTCGACATTCTGACTTGTAGTGACCAAAAGCATCGCAGTTGAGGAAGCGTACCTTAGCCTTATAATCATTGTTGTTGTTTTATGATGAGTGTGTTTGACTCTTCTTCATGAATCTTTCAAATTTCTTTGCTAGCATATCCATTGCATCTTCGCTGATATGTTCAGCTAACTTGATGGGTAGGGGCTACTAGTTCCATAGAGGACACCAGAGAACTGGTCACATTTGAAGTTGAAGGCTCATCTTCATTTATTGAGTTCATCTCGAACTCATAAGCTTTCAGATCTTCAAATACAATGTGCAACTACATCTTATGAATACTTCTGGATTCCCTCATCACCATTGTCTTGACATCCCAATCACTGGGAAGAGCTCTCAGCACTTTGACGACTGTCTACTTTTTGTCGTAAGTTTTCCCAGAAGAGAAAATTCATTCATAATACTTGTGAAATGATCACCGAATTCTTTCATGGTTTCTCCGGGATGCATCTTAACGTCAAATTTCTGAGTGGCCACCATGATTTTGTTTTCCTTGGTTTGCTCGTTGCCCTCATTAAGCTAAATGATTTTCTTACATACTTCCTTGGCAGTAGTGCATGCTCTGATTTTTATGAATGTGTTTTTTTCCAAAGTGTTGTAAATAGAATTCTTGGACAAATTGTCAAGATTGTTCTTCCTTTTATCATCATTTGTCCACTCGCTTCGTTCATTGTCAATCTTTATTAGACCATCAGAGATAACGTACATCATGTCATCGTCTATTGAAGCTAAGTACACTTGCATGCGTAGCTTCCAATAAATAAAGTCATCACTTTCGAAAATTGGGGCCTTGTTGACGATAGACATGCTGATATTTGATTGATTGGTAGTAGAGACACCCAACTACTCAGATACCACTTGATGGGATCGGGAACGTCGAATGAGATTGGGTCTCAATACGTTGAATGCTTACATAAGCACCGTTCGATAATAATCTTGTTAGGGGTTGATTATCTTGTCTCTAGATACTCTATACAAGTCGTCATAAACTCTTGACAAAGTCAAGTGTGGAACTGTTTGTTTGGGCTTGAAGCAACATATGATCAATATGAATGATGAAATAATGAATAACACACAATACAAGATACAAAGTTTATGGATGTTCGGAGTATAAACTCCTACGTCACCCCTTTTTCTCAAACCTTTGAGAAGGATATTCATTAGAATATTCAGTCTGGTTACAACACATATACAAACTCAGTCGAACAACTAGGACTTATTTACTGCATATTTTCGACTTTCCAATACACTCACTTTGTTAAACAGAAACGAATTCTGTCAACTTACAATGCTCACCACGCACACAGAATATGTAGTATTGTAATACAAATTTAGAACTCTAACACGCTTGGAAACTTGTGGAACTTTTAGAGCTTGAAAGATTTGATAGCAAAACGATTATTCTCAAGATCCAGTTGTTCGAAGATCAAAAGGTGCTGAAGCAAATTGACTTCTGTCTTGTTAAGTATGTAGTTGTCAACGGATACATATGCAACTCAACGACTATATCTGCTCAATAGGACATCTATCTCGATCTTGATTGGTTGAAATCCAGAATAGTACATCAGATGAGATATTCTTTGATCTTGTCTGTACTTGGATGATAATAAGCAAAATTCTTATTAATGTGATTTAAATCTCCAAGAAATGTTATCATAGACTGTTTGACCTATCTGTAATAATGGTTCTGCTGATGCAGAAATATTTTCATCACTCTTTGCACTTAAATGGAAACAGTCATTTGGGAAGTGTAAAGTTGACGTCTGACTTTTCTGGAAATATCCATATATATTCTCCAAGATGATTAAGAATGTTGGATGCGCTACATAAAATGCCGAAATATAGAATACCAGATGTGCTTGCAGAAAGCCAAACTGCAAAATACCGATATGTCTAAAATGCGGATTCTGCATTATTTCATAAAACCGATATGTAAAATACCGATTATGCTTTATTTCATAAAACCGATAAGTAAAGAGTTACGTGTTTTTTCAAAATACCGATTTGTAGAAAGTCGATATATAAAATACGATAACGACTAGTCATAATACAACATTTTTTCATGCATATATTGTTCGTTAGAATTCCACCATGAATAAAGTTTTATCCAAAGAACGAAATCTTGGGTGAAATTTTTTATTCCTAATGTTTTTCACAACAAAAATTATTTAGAATCATCTTAAAGAACAACTTGTAATAATGCACCACATGAAAACTATCTATATATTGTCAACGCATAACGTCTTGTTTAGTCGGTGATATTTGTTTGTGTCTTACCTTAAGTAAAACTCTGTTAAGAGACGAAGTCTCCGTAATGTTTAATATCCTTCTATATCTAATTCGGGTAGTGAAACCACTAGACCGGTGATCAAATATGTCCTTAATTGTGTAATTTTTACATAAAACAATGAAAGCAAACTCAAGATACGTCGTAGCTAGACTTTTAACACTGCACTAAATATCGTCCGAAAATCTAATTAAAGAACCATCCCTAACAATGAATCTAGACTACTCACGAAAACTTTTCCACATTAAATAAATTCCTCAAAAAAAATATTATATATATATATATATATATTAAGAATGCTATTTAATTTAAAATTATATGATTAAATTGAGTAAATAAAGAATTTAGTTAATTTAATAATTTGTTTTGAAAATGATATTAATATATTTTGGATTTATAAATATATAAGTGTTATTAAAAAACAGTTAATCAAATAGTTTACATTTATGAATAATAATTTTTATTTATAATAATATCTAATTACAGGTACTACAAAATAGTTAATCAGATTGTAAATTTATGAATAATATTTTCTTATATTAATACCTAGTTTGTACAATTTTATCATTTAATATAATGTTTCTTATAATAATACTAGTTTTTTAATTTTAGAAACAAATTCTTAGATAAACCCTTAAAAAAAATTACCTTGCTAGAAATCTATATTAATTTATAAGGATTCTATTAAATATAAATAACATGTGAGATAATTGAATAGATTAGTGATGGTAATAAAATTATTTAAGAATTTGAAGAGTCATCTAAAAGTTTAAAGAGATAAGATGTATTTAATTGTAGAGTTATTATATTTCTATTTAATATGTTTATTAATAAGCATTAATTTTGACAATTTGAGAGTTATGGAGGTTTTAGAAATTTAAGAGTTATTGTCACATTATAAATATAATAGGTGTACAGGAAGAAAGATGACTAAAATAAAATAAAACTTCTTCCCCTTTCTTTTGAATCTTATTATTTTGAGTTTGTGAGAGAATACGTCGTTTGTCCACTAACATTTCCAACAAAGTGGTATCAAAACAAGGATGTAATTGATGTTCCAATATGTTAGATTAAAATTGTTAATTAACTTAGGATAATTACATTCTAAAATTACGGGGTTTAGATAATTTAGGTTAAATAATCAAAAAATGAGAAATTGTTAAGTTAAAGTCTTTGATTAAATTTCAGTGTATCAATAAGAATGAGTTGTGCTATTGTTTACATGTAGGATCAAAGTGAAGAAAACGAAACGAAAGATGCCCGATAGTTTATTAAATTCGGCATTTGATCAACATCGGTATTTTGAAGAGGCGCCTTCAGTTTTATATCCAAATCGGTATCTTGGATACGCGCTTCCGGTATTATATTGAGTTCGTTATTATATAAGGAGCGTGTCCGGTATTTTATTGAGATCGGTTCTAAAGAAGTACTTCCGGTTTTATATGGAGTTTGGTATTATATATGGAGCGTGTCCGGTATTTTATTGAGATCGATTCTGAAGAAACGCTTCCGGTTTTATATCGAGATCGGTAATATATCGATGCGCGTCTAGTATTTTATTGAGATAGGTTCTGAAGAAGCGCTTCCGGTTTTATATTGATTTCAGTATTATATTGAAGTGCGTCCGATTTTATATCGAGATAGGTATTATATCGGAGCGCGTCCGGTATTTTATTGAGATCGGTTTTGAAGAGGCACTTCCGGTTTTATATCGAGTTCGGTATTATAAGGAGCGCATCCGGTAGTTTATTGAGATTGGTTCTGAAGAGGCGCTTCCGGTTTTATATCGAGTTCGGTATTTTGAATAAGCGCGCTCGGTTTTATATACAGTAGTTGATCAAATTCGATATTAGATCAACTTCGGTATTTTATATGGAGCGCTTCCGGTTTTCTATGTTTTTGGTATTTTAGAAGCGCGTCCGGTTTTATATGTTTTTGGTATTTTAGAAGCGCGTCCGGTATTATGTTAACTTCGATTTTATTCAAGGCCTTTCGGTATTATATTTGGACGCTTCCGGTATTTATAGAAGTTCGACTTTATGAAGCGTTTCCGATACTTGATCAAATTCGGTATTTGATCACCATAGCTGAGCTAATCCTATAGAAGATTGTCACATGCTAAAGTAATTCAAATTCCATGTTACGTACATTTCTAGTACACCACGATCCCATTAATGATATTCGGCGCACTATCTCCATCCAGTACATCTACGATCAAAAGCGCATACTCTCTAATGTACTATTCTGACACTCAATCAACCGAATCCTCTAAATAAATTGTGTCTATTACCCTTTACCTATTTAAGAAGATGTTGGAGGACAATTTGCTACCACAGAACTGACTTATCGCTCTCGTACCACTAGTTTTTACTACGATTTCTTACGAGTCTTAATATTTTCTAAATCAATCTTTCAAGCACTCAAGTTCTCAAGTTCTAAGAGTTTTCAAGTTTGCTAGATTGTTAAAGTTGTATTATATACTGTTCATTCTGTGTGAGTTTTCAGTATTGTAAGTTGACATAATTTGATTTTGTCAACAGAGGGTTGTGTGCTAGGAGTTCGGAAACAGATAGTGTCTAAGTCCTAGTTGTCCGACTGGGTTTGCGTACGCATTGTAATCAAACCAAATCTTCTAGTGGATATCCTTCTCAAGGTTGAGAGAAGGGGTGACGTAGGAGAGTTTGTTCCGAACATTCATAAACAAACTCTATGTCTTGTGTTCTTTACATTTCGCATTATCCACTCCTTATCTGTAGCTTCAACTTTGAACAAACAATTCTGCACTTGATTCCGGTCAAGAGTTTATGATGACTTGCATAGAATAGAAATAGATATTATTTTCTAACAGAGATAATATCAAACGAAAGTTTTCGCGGTTAACAATACTTGGTCAACCCCCTGCTATTGTTGACTCCTTTCCTAACAAGTGATATCAGAACAAGTTTTTCTATTCTCAAGCAATCAGATATCATCGTGTCTTTCACCAACAAGCCTCCCATGTTCCGCATTTAAGAGTATGTTGATTGAAAGATTCGCATGGAGGTGCATCTGGCCTCCCAAGATGACGATATGTGGTATGTTATCACTGAAGGTCCGATGAAGATTGAAAAGCCAATATACGAGTGGACAACTGACGATAAAAGGAAGAACAACCTTGATAACCTGGCCAAAAACACCCTGTATAAAACTCTTGATAAGAACATGTTTGCAAAGATCAGAGCATGTTCTACTGCCAAGGAAATATGGGAAAAGATTATCCAACTTTGTGAAGGCAACAAACAAACTAGAGAGAATAAGATCATGGTTTCTACTCAAAAGTTGGATAGCATCAAGATGCGCCCAAGGGAGTCAAAAAACGAGTTTGATGAACACTTCACCGACATTGTCATTGAACTTTCCACTATGAGAAAGGTTTATGGCAACGAAGAAATCATCGTCAAGGTGTTGAAGGTTCTTCCTATTACTTGTGACAATAAGACGATGGTGATGAGGGAGTCTAGAGACCTTTCCAAGATGGATTTGCTTAACATGTTTGCCGATCTGAAAGCCCATGAGTTCGAGATGAAATCAAGGAATGAAGATGAGCTCTCATCCTTGACCGTGACTTAGGCGTTGGTGTCCTCTATGGAGCCAGTAGTCCCTTCACCCATCAAGTCAGCTGAGCAATTCAGGGAAGATGCGATTAATTTACTTGTTAAGAAGTTTGGCAAATTCATGAGGAAGAATCAACCCAACCCTTCTTTCAACAACAATAACAACTTTAATGATCATAAGGCTAACATTTGTTGTTTTAATTGTGACACTCTAGGTCATTACAAGTCGGAATGTCGGAAGCCAATGAGAGATGATAAGAAGCCAACTAATTAAAAGCATAAGAAGGATCAGGAAAGCAATGTTGTTAGAGGAAAGCGGAAGAAAATGGACCCAAAGTGATTCAGACTCAAGTGACAGTGATGATGAAGAAGTCAAGTGCTTTATGGCCAATGATGAAGAGGTATTTGAGTTTGCCTCTGAAGAGTTCACTCGAGACAAATTGATTACTGCACTCAATGACATAGTCATTGAGTACAAGAAATTGTCTAATCTCGTTTCAACTAAACCAGACAACCAAACTGTTAAAATAAATGAACTATCCTCTGAGAATGAGAATCTTAAGGAGACAGTTTAAATTTTAATCAAAGTAAACGAGAGATCCAACTATGTGATCGCTGCATGAAGGAAGTCTTGGAATGTAGTCAATCAGATGACGAGTCAATTGAGGCCTGCCAACTGCAAATTTGGTCTAGGCTATAACAACATCAACCCTAACAAGTCATGTAAGAAGTCGAAACCCAAGAAAGGAAAACTTCCTTCTATAAGTTTTGTCAAGGGTACCTCAACTACCACTCAAGCGAATCACGATGCAGATGAGTTAGTAACTAAAAAGGAATTAAAATATGTCAAGTCAACCAAAAAGTCAATGTAGCTTAATCCTGAGAGAAGCAAAGACAGTCGGTCAGCTGTATGTAAACCTGATAGACGGTTAATAAGGCCTAATCAAAGTTCATCATCAAGAACTTATGACTCATCTAAAGGCAGACAGAGAGATTTCAAGTCTAATGCAAGTATAATTATTAAGACTAACACTGGGAGATCCATGAAAGTAACACAAGTATGTATCCTTAAAGGACCGATCAACTGTGGAACCAAATAAATGAGGGTACCAAAGGATGTAAATAGTTTTATTCGTAGGTTAAACAGGTCGGCTCCCTGGAGGATTATAAATGATATTTTGACAGTGGATGCTCAAGGCACATGACCGAAAATAGCAAGTTTCTAACCAGCATTGTAAAGGAATCTATTTCAAGAATCACATTTGGTGATAACTCCAAGGGTAAGACCGTGGGCAAGGGTAAGATTGTCCATGGTAACCTCAACATAAATTACGTACTACTTGTAGAAAATATGTGCTACAACCTGCTTAGTATAAGTCAACTGTGTGATATATGATATCTTGTTGAATTTTATAAGCAAGCATGCATAGTCAAGGATTAACAGGAAGTACTCTGTTGACAGGGCATAGGACATGAAATATTTATAAAGTCTACTGTAAAAACAAATCACCTAATCCTATTTGCATGATAGCTAAGAACGATCAAAATTGGCTTTGTCATAAGAGACTTAACCACCTAAATTTTAAGACTATTAACTCTATATGTTCTAAGGATCTAGTAGTAGGAATTCCTAAGTCGAAGTTTCTAAAGATAAAGTTTGTTCTTCTTTCCATATGGGCAAACAGATCAAATCAACTTTTAAAAGTAAAGGTAACATTCAGTCTGAAAGGTGCTTAAAACTATTGCATATGGACATTTTCGGTCCAATTAAGGTAACAAGTTTAAGAGGCATGAGATATACCTTAGTAATTATTGATGACTACTCTAGGTTTACTTGGGTTATTTTCTTACATTATAAAGATCAAACTACTCCTAATTTGATTAAAATTCTCAAGAGAGTGCAAAATAGAAAATCGATAAATATAAATAAAATTAGAAGTGATAGCGGTACTGAGTTCACTAACAGGACTCTGTCTTCTTTTTTGGGGGGAAAAACGACTTAGCGTCATTTCAATAAAAATTCCCAAAAACGGGAAAAAAAAAACCACGAGTTTAAGAGATCATTCTAGACAGTCCTAGAATTATTTTGAAGTCTTAACATTCTGAATAAAAGCTAAAAAGCTAAAAACGTAAATGAATTATCTGTTTACAATGCTTTCAATTCTTGTGAGTTTAAAAAACGGTAAATTCCAGTTCCTACAGTTATTCCAGTTCTACTCCGTGCTTGGAATTCTTCTCCACGTTCCCGCGAGGGTGCTGCAATTCGATACAATATCTTTCCATAACTCGTCAATGCTCCTGCGGGTTCTGTCATATACCCTTGCATTCTGTTCTTTCCAAATGTTATACACCACTACTCCAAAGCCGCACTTGAACACGCTTGTTGCAAATCTATTTCCCTTGGTTTTGAGTAGTGCTGCTTCTTTGATTTCATTCCATTCGCTTGGGAAACTGATCAGCTCCAGGCTTTTATAGAATCTGTCCCAAAGCTCCGAAGCAATACAACAGCTCCCGAATAGGTGATCTATGGTTTCTTCATTTCCTATGCATAGAAGACAGCTCGCGTCCGGGATGCTCATATACTTATTGATACGATCACGAGTGCTGAGTCTTTCCCAGAAGGCGAGCCATAGGATGAACTGGTGTCGAGGGATAATCTTCGTTGACCATACAAGAGGAGCCCATTCTACTTTCTGTGCTTTTTCCCGGATTACCTCTCATATTTTCTTCAATACCAGCTTCCCATTGTCCTCAGCTTTCCATTCATGAATATCCGGTCTGTCGTGTAGTTGTATATTACTTATATGATCAAGTATCCTCTTTCCTTCTGGAATTCTTCTCAAGAGCAAGTTCCAATTCCCGTCTTTGATGTCTCTGATTTTCGCTTTTGCGCGGTCCCTTCTGATAAGAGTATTTTGAAACTCCTCCTTGTCGATGATAGGCTGGTTTTAAAACCAAGGGTCGTGCCAGAATACAGTGTCTTTTCCGTCCCCTAGTCGGATGTCATAAAGATCTGCAATATCGCTTCTTAGTTTAAGAATCTTTTTCAGAGACCAGCTCATACCTTCGTGAATTTTGCAGGTCCAGATGCTGGTTTCGTGTTTCATAAACCTCGTATGCACCCATTTGATCCATAGTGACTCCTGATTGCGCTCCAAAGCCCACAGATGCTTGAAGGTTAGAGCCTTGTTCCAATCGATACAGTTCTTCAAGTTGATGCCTCCCTCGTCCTTCGGTTTGCAGAGAGCGGTCTATTTAACTTTCTTTCCTCCTCTTCCACTACTACCCCAGATAAAGTTTCTCATCAGCGTGTCGATTTCCTTCATTACCTTCTTCGGAATGACCATTTGCTGCGCCCAATAGACAACTATGCCCGTAACCACGGTTTTGATAAGTCCGATCCTCCATGCATAAGAAAGTTTTTTCGCTGCCCAGCAAGATATCGTGTTTTTTACCTTTTCAATTAGCGGCTTGTAGTGTGAGATCTCGATCTGCTTCGTAGTTAATGGAATTCCTAAGTACCTTACGGGAAAACAGCTTTCCTTGATGCCCATGATGTTGAAGATGTCCTGCTTTGTTTCGTCCTTCACGCCTCCATAAAATGCCACACTTTTGCTTTCATTAATAGTTAAACATGTTACCTCAGAAAAGAACGTTAGTGCAGCCCTAATAGTTTTAATGAAATCAACGTCTGCGTGCGCTAGAATGAACAAATCGTCAGCAAAGCATAAATGTGTTGCCTCCTCTACCTCATAGAATGGGTGAAGATGTATGGACGATTCTTTCGGAACATCGCGAAGACGCTCTCAAAGATCGCCATGATAGCTACGAAAAGGTAAGAAGAGAGGGGGTCCCCTTGCCTTACCCCGTTTTCACCCTTGAAATAGCCTCTGTGGACTCCATTGATGCTAACAAAAAAGCAGAATGATGAAACGCATTGCATAATCCAATCGATAAAAATCATAGGAAAAGCATAAACAACCAGAAAGTCTCGAATGGCTTCCCATCTAACAGAGTCGAAAGCTTTCTTGATATCTATTTTGAAAGCCACTCTTGGGGATATTTTCTTTTTTCCGTATCCTTTTAATAGGCTCTGCATGAGAAGAATATTATGAGAGATTGTTCTACCGGGGATGAATGCAGATTGATTAAGATTTATTATTTTACCTATTACATTTTTAAAACGTTTAGAAATGATTTTTGAAATTATTTTTTAAATCACATTGCAACAGGAAATTGGTCTGAAATCTTGTACTTTCTCAGGTACCGCAATTTTGGGGATCAAGGTTAGGACCGCCATATTCCATTGATTTAACATCTCCCTGTTTTTGAAAAACTCTAGAACCCCATTAGTAACAATATCTTTACCCACAACCGACCAATTATCTTTGAAGAAATGTGCATTAAACCCATCAGGACCCGGGCTTTTATTCCCATCAATACTAAACAGAGCTTCTTTAACCTCAACCTTCGTGACCTCCCTTATCAACTCGCGACTATCTTCTGCAGAGATTTTCTTATCAATAATTTGATACAAGGTATTCAGGTGACTTTGATGCTGCTTTCTTGTACCCATAAGCTGTTTATAGAAATCGATAGTCAGATCTTGAACACCCTTTTGACCCTGAACATATTCACCATCATCATTCTTCAGCCTATACACATTGTTTCTCATGTTTCTAGCCTTGCATTTTCTGTAGAAGAAAACTGTGTTTTTGTCACCCAACGATAGCCAGCTCTGTCTTGATTTCTGTCTAACAAAACTCTCTTCAAGCAGACTCAGCTTCTTGAAGTTTTCAAGCGCATATCTTTCTGTTTCATTGAGTTGTTCATCACTATCATCCCTTAATAACTTTTTATGAACCTCTTCTAGTTCTTTTCTAGCAGCCAAAACTCTATTGGAGATATGCTGAACTTCTTCTGGTCAAAGTTTTGGAGATGATTCTTCAGGAGCTTAAGCTTCTCAGAAACCCTGTACATGTTGGAACCCCTGACATCTGTTGACCATACGCTTTCGAGAATACCCTTGAATTTATCATTATTCATCCAGAAATTGAAAATTTTAAAGGGCCTTTTGAACCTTTCTTCCTTTTCCTAGAACAATTTAATCGGACAGTGATAAGATATACCCGGATTCAAAACATGAAGTTGACTTCTCGGAAATTGGTTAATCCAGTTCTCATTTACCAGACATCTCTCAATTCTACTTTTTATAATTTGCTCATTCCCTCTCATAGAAGACCAAGTGAAGAAGTTCCTAGAATTGGTAGGATCGATACAACCCATATCTCTGATGCAGTCATTAAAGTCAATCATATCCCGAGTTATTTCAGATTCTGGGCTACGATCAGATTCGTTTCTGGTTACGTTATAATCACCGAGGACAACCCAAGATTTATCAATACCGTTCCAGTTTCTAAGACAATTCTAGGGGAGTCTTCTGTCAGTGCTTGAGTTTCTACCATAGACAATAGCAAGATTAAACACGATTCTTGTGATTCTGTCTTTCACCTCCACCAGGATTGCTTGATCATTCGAAAAGAGAGTCATCACCTCAACAACTTTGTTATCCCAAATAACCCAGATTCTGCCCGTTTTGTCATTTGAGTTGTGAATGATTTCCCAACTACTATCAATACACAGTTTGCTAACCTTCTCAACGTTCTTACTTTTGACTTTTGTCTCAAGAATACCCATAATAGTGATCTTCTGATTCTCAATGATTTCTTTACATATTAGAGGGTCATTGAGTCCCCTTATGTTCCATGTCACTATATTCATGAATGAATATAAGTGTTGGGTTCCTGACTTTCCAGACTGTCCTGGACCTCTTCATCAGAGAAATCATAAGCATCACTTGCCTCACTATCCTCAATGGATATAGTTTAATTACATGGAATACTATTGCCATTGAGTGAGGGTTGCCTCATGTAGATCTCATCTTCTCCCGTGATAGATTTAGTGGCTTCTGGATTCAGGATCTTTCTCCTTTGTCTTCGATTTTCATCTTGTTCTGCTTTAGTAGGTCTTTTCTGACTTTGAACCTCTTCACTACTAAATTCATGTTTGCTATCGGTTTTAATTCGCACTATTTCAGAACTAAGGCTCACTTCCTTATTCAAGACCAAATTGTCTTCTTCTGCATTGGATCTTTTGATTTCACAAAACCCAAGATTTCCCAGTCCATTCTCAAGAACTTCTTTATTACTTATTCCAAGATTCTCCTATTCATCATCTCGAAAGGTGGCTCTGAGCCCAAGGATCAGGTCATTTCGAATTTTGATGACATTGTTTTTTCGGTTCCTGCTTGCATTCCTAAAACTGTGAAGAGTAGACTCATGACCTATTGGAGTTCCTTTAGATCCAATTTTGCTTGTTTCATATAGGCCAAGTATTCCCCGTCCCATAGATCTTTGAATTCTAGAAACTTTGGAACCAGTACATTTAGTTACATCAAGACCAGTTCTTTGATCAGTATTGGGATCGGTGGAGTTAGGACCAACAATAGTATCATCCACAATAATAGAACTTGTGCCAGTATCAGGACCAATATAGCCGGGATCAGCAATGGTTGCACATTTTTCATCAGGACCTGTAGTAGAAAGTCTGGTAGCTTGAGTAGTTTCATGATCAGCAAGTCCAAGACCAAGCTTAATATGGTCAATATGGCTAAGAAAAGTAGCTTTATGAGAATCTCTAGGACCGGTGTGTTTATGTCCAGCTTTATCAGGACCGATACCCTGACCAGGACTAACATTTTGAACAGGACCTATTCTTTAGAAAACAGAATCCCTAGGACCGATGCCCTGAAAATGACCAATATGATCAACGTTAGTATGACCAGCTTGTACCCTTACCCACTTCATTCTTTTTCCTATCTTCTTCCTTACCCTTATCTGTTCTTACTTTTGGTAGCCCATCTTATCATCCTCAGTGCGTTCATTGCTGTTAAGTTCAGACATGTTCACATTTCTCTCAACCTGAGCCTGGTTAGAGTCATTGATATCGCTTACTTGAGTGTTGTTATTGGCCTTCGATTTTAGATTATTATTTACTGGACATTTATTCGTAGCGTGTGTGAAAGTGCTACACCATATACATCGATTTGGTTTCCATTCGTATTGTACTCCAATGTCAAAGAAATTTCCCAGTCTATCTTTAAGTTCAAGCTTGATTGGAAGAGAGATACTTGGATGGATTTCGACACTAACTCTGGCCATAGATGCACGCTCGTAGCCTTCCATTGCTGGGTCAAACATAAGTGGTTTGCCTATAATGCTTGAAATATAGGCCAGGCCCATCGGGTTGCACATGTGTGGTGGAACATTCTTGAGATTCACCTTGATTTGTTCAAGTTCAGGCGGTCTATGATTAGTATTAAGTTCCTCGCTCCACTTGTACAACTTGAATCTTTTTCCCCTGATAAAAGTATATTCGCTCTTTATGATCGACTTTATTTCGCTTCCATTCTTGAAGGATAGAAAGTAGAATCCGTGATCATTGATTGTGATCCTCTCTAGACTAGAGGATTCCCACTGACCCATCAACGTTCTTTTAACCTCAGCAAATGGTGTCTTTATGTTGCCCATAAAATGACCAACTATGACAAACTCTCATGCCTTAACGCATTTTTCTTCAATTTCTGGTGGGAACTCAAACTGGTGCGGATGATCAAGTGTAATTACCTTTGGGAATAAGGTGTCTATCTGGAATTTTCCCTTTTCTGGATTGCTCATGGAATTTCCATTCCACACCTTTCCTTCTTGCCAGGTTTTGTTTGGGTTGCTCATGATTGTGTACACCTTTGATTTATTACATTTCGAAATTTCCTTCACGGCGTCAACTGTCCACTTGATCACTTCATCATATTGGTCTTTGTTGAAGAGATTCCAATCCAATTCTTTTGATAGTGACTGTTGAACTGAGCATTCAACTGATCATTTCTTTCTTGGGGCATCGTAATCTCTTGTTTATTAATTTGGAAATATAGCTTCTTTATCTGTTTCTCAGTCCTGCCAAATTTGCTATTTCGTTTTTCCTCATTGACCACATTGGACCAGCAGTAGGATCCTTATTATCAGTCTGAGTATTTTCTTTTCCAGGAATTACAGCAGTAGGAGGAGCTGAGGAGATGACTGTTTCAGGGATGCTATCTTTCCTGACTTTAATTGTTCCGATCTTTTTTAGAATATACCCTTTAGTGCTCTTCTCTTGTGTATTAGTTTTTCTCTTTTGAATTCTATAAATTGGCATTTCAAGATCCAATTTAACGATTGGAGAAAACGCACCCAGGTTCAATATCTCAGGGTTAGCCTCGGGTGTCACAGTTTCCTTGGGATTTACTTCAGCATTCTTCTTAGAACTTGAGTTATTTGCCTTCATGTTTTTCCTTTCTTTGATTTTCGATCCATTCTTACCCTTCTAAGCTGTTTTAGAATTATTCGATCCGGTTTCTTGATCAATCTTTTCAATTTCAGCACTTGTTTTGTAAGAATTATGCCTCTTTGCTTTTGGTTTGATCTTTGTTGCTGATATCTTCTTCATGGACTTATGATATTCGAGGTCGTATATTATTGTTTCATCATAGTCAGTGCTATCGTCTGATTCCAAATCAACGTCTATGCTTTGGTTCTTTTGATTCGACCGGTGGCTCATAGCTTTGTTAGTAGATTTATTATCTTGGCGATTAGGACCGGTAGAAGGTGGATATGTGATGTCAGGACCGACATTTAAAGAGATAGGACCGACATTAGAAGAGCTAGGACTGGCATTAAAAGACCTAGGACTGGAATTAGAAGAGCTAGGACCATCATTTGAAGATCTATGACCGGAGTTTGAAGAGCAAGGACCGACATTTGAAGAGCTAGGACCGACATTTGAAGAGATATGACCAATGTCATGAGTAGTTTTAGTGTGTCCAGGACCGGCGTGTTCAGGATCATTGACTTGAATATTCATGTTATCCACCCTTGTTAGACCCAACTTTTTTGCAACCAAATTATCTTTTTCAGACCCAGTCAAACGAAAACCGTTGGTTAACCCCATATTAGACCCGGCCAAGCGAAAACTGTTGGCTAACCCCTCATCAGACCCGGCCAAGCGAAAACCGTTGGCTAATTCTTCCAGTTTCATACATTCTTCACCTCTTATACTCTAACTTATATTCTGACCCAACTTATTTGTAGCTTCCATGAGATCCATACCCAGACCCATATTTTCAAACAGATTGTCATTCATGATGTCATCAATCAACGAATCAATATAATTTCCAGCCAAGCTTTCACCATTGGCTATACCAATCAAGTTCAGTTCATCATCCTTTAGATCTGTATTATTAGGCTTTTCTAATTTAGCTGAATTTATTTCCATGAATAGCTCTGACTCAGATCCAATTTCTTCAGTGTTTCCAGATCTGTTAGACTACGTCCTTTAACAGTTTCAGCAAGATGTGTAGGATGTTTAGAAGATCCTGCAATTTTAGCCTCAGTTTCAGAATCCTGGGCGCATTTAGTGTCTTCTGTCCAACCTTTTTCAAGCCTAGTACATAGTATGTATATCTAACTTTCCATTTGATCCTTAGCAGGACATGTAGACTTTGCATTCTGATCATTAATGGAACTGAGACTTTTAGATTTGCAAGATTTTCCATTGCAGAATAAGACTCTGAAATTATATCCTTCTTTGGACCTAATAGACTCTAAGCAGTTGATATCTTCAACCTTGTAGAGGCAATTTCAAAATGACCTATTTTGCCCAGTTTAGCATCCTCTATAGCAGGACCGGTAAAATTTGTTTTCTGATCTATCTCTGCACATGAATTACCCAAACTGTCATGTTTTCCTGCTTCTGAAACTGACCCCAAACTTGTAATATTCTTTGAACCTATTAATTCTCGATCAGCAGTCTTATTCAGCTCTGTCATACTTACCTCAATAGGACACTAGTACCAACTTCAGTAGGATCATTCAAAACATACATAAATCTCAGCATAATGTTTTCACCCTATTCAGAAACAGACCCCAATTTTGAGCTTTCAATAGGACCCAATAAACCTGTACAATTTATGCCATTTTCCTGCATTACCTTAGAGTCTTTTTGACAAATTATCTCCAACATTGGGACCGAATTTTCAGCACAAGCGACTCGATTGTCATCAATTTCAACAAGACAAGATTTCAAATCCAATTTCCCAACAGAATGACCGATCAGGTTTAGGGTACCAACCAGCGACTCTAACGGTCCATTCTGTGCAGCAAGTCCAATAACAACATAATTTTCTGGAATTAAAGTCCTATCATTTCTATATGCAGTACTGTCTTTTCCTATCAATTCAATCTTATCATTTCTATTATGAACATGCATATTGTTATAGTATGAATCCCCAATAAAACTATTCTAATATAATTTATCAGCATGTGGAAAAGAAATCATACCCGATGATGTATTTGACATAGAATCAATAGGCGCATCTTCTCCATTGTTTAGAACTTCATCCATGATTTCTGGCTTCTGCTTCCTGGAATTGTTAAGAGACCTGCGAGTTCGTCTATCAAACCTAGCCTTGCTGCTTGTCGACGGCCCCTTCAGCACCTTCTTAGGATCATCAGGGCGGACTTGAAGGACGCCTCTTGCCCGAGTAACTACACTGGACAGGCGCGTACCAGTCATTGGAAAGATGAAGCGCAAACTGCCTAATCTTCAAAGGAGCCACAGAGGTTGGAATTCTGCAGCGAATGGTGGGCGCAAACAGCACGATTGGAAACCAATCGCATCGGAATAGAGGCTTGAAAATAATTGCTCAAACAAGAAAGTGTTTAAGTAATTTTGGAACGGTCTGTAGCTACGAAAGCTTCCTCCAGACCGAACACTTGATTCAAACGGCGAGAAAGAAGTTCAATGGAGACCTACCCGCGCCTCGCGGTGTGGTTTGATGTCCCGACCGAGGTCAAAACTAACCTGTAAATGAAAAGTGAGAAGATGAGGGCGACCGACGCCGATTCGACGTCAAGTCTCTGCAGAAGGGGGTTGACGAAATGCTCCGGTCAACGGTAAGAGAAGATGAACGCGATCGTTCCTTGCACAACAGAACACGTTCCAGAGGGCGCACGACAACCGATCAAAGGTGCTGGAGGATGGCGGCCAACTTCCGATGTAGAAGCGCGGTCGCGACGAGAATCCGTGTCGTTTGTGTTGTTCGTGCCGATCGTGTCGAATGTGCAGATCGTGCCGAATGTGCCGATCGTGCTAATTGTGACGATCGTGCCGAAAACGACCTAAATATCCGATCCAGAAACTATAATCGTGATTTCTCCTGATTCCTCCGTTCAAATTGAAATTCATTATGTCAGATTGTAGGGGGGAAAGAGACGCGCACCTGCTGGAAAAATTTGAGATCATTCCGACGTCAAAAGCTCTGGCGGCGTTGATGTGCCGGTCGTTCCCGATGTGAGAAAAAAAATCTCCAGATAAAATTTCTCTCTCTAGGTGCGTTTTTTTGGACTTTGTCTTCTTATCTTTAGGAGTTTGGTATTAGACACGAGTTGTCTAATGCCAGAACTCCACAGCAAAACGGCTTAGCTGAAAGGAGAAATAGAATCCTTAAGGAAGGCGACTAGATCAATGATAGCTGACTCCGGCGTGGCTCAAAAGCTTTGGACATAGGCTATCAACACAACATGTCATACTAAAAACCAGTCAATAATTAATAAGAGATTTATTAAGACGTCTTTTGAAATCTACAATAGAAAAGCTCCTAATATTCAATACTTTAGTATATTTGGCTGTAAGTGTTACATTCATAATAATAGCAAGAATTATTTGACAGCTTTTGATTCCAAATCCGATGTTAGTATTATATTAGGATATTCCTCAGTTAGTAAAGCTTATTGAATGTATAATAAGCAAACTTTAACTGTTGAAGAATCAACCCATGTTGTGTTTGATGAGTCTGTCGAAAGTAACACTTCTATATCCATTAATTTGTCTAACAGAATGGAAGATGTCAATCTCCAATCTCATAGCAAATATGAAGTCTAGGTCAACTGAAACATTTCTTCTTACTAGACGACTAAGAATGTTGAAGCTCAGCAAGATCAAACTGCATCCTAGTAGTTGGCTGATAGCTCAGATAATGCAGAGTAAACCGGCCGGTGAGAACTTGATCAGCCAACCGGTCGGTCAAATCTTGTTCAAATAACCGGTCGGTCAGAAAATGTTTTCAGACCAAACTTTAAATGGAACATAAATCATCCTCCTAAGCTTATAATATGTAACCCCTCTGCGTCTTTTAGGACCAGACATCAGCTGTTAGATGAGTATGCTAACTCTGCTTTCATCTCATAGACTAAACCTAAGAAGGTTGACGAAGCATTGCTTGATCCATATTGGATTCTTGCAATGCAAGAGGAGTTAAACCATTTCGAAAGAAAAAAAGTATGGAATTTGGTTCCAAGACCAGCTAATAAATTTGTCATTAGAACCAGATGAGTCTTTCGCAACAAACTTAATGAAGATGATTTGGTTTCGAGGAACAAGGCTAAATTAGTGGCCCAAGGCTACATACAGGAAGAAGACATTGACTTCGAGGAGTCTTTCTCTCATGTCGCCAGACTTGAGGCCATTTGAATTTTTATACTTCAAGGTGTTTCAAATGAATGTTAAGAGTGCCTTTCTTAACGGAATAATTAATGAGGAGGTCTACGTTGAGCAGCCTCCCGGTTTTAAAAATTCCACATTCTTGAAACATGTTTTTAGACTAGATAAAGCACTGTATGGTCTTAAACAGGCTCCTAGAGCCTGGTATGATACTCTTACCAAATTCCTATTTGATCATGACTTCACCATAGGTTTTGCTGATAAAATATTGTTTAAATTTGTCAAAGATTCTCATATTCTACTTGTGCAAATATATGTTGATGACATTATTTTTGGGTTAACTAACCCCAAGCTAGGTGAGAAGTTTTCTAAGATGATGATAGATAAATTTGAAATGAGCATGATGGGGGAGTTAAGCTTCTTCTTAGATCTTCAAGTTCGTCAACTTGAAGGAGGCACATACATCAACCAGGCGAATTCACAAAGGATCTGCTAAAGAAGTTCAGCATGGAAAGCTTCTCTATTGCCTCAACACCCATGAGCTCATCGATCAAACTTGATAAATATGAAGATGGTCAAAGCGTTGATCACTATCTATCGTGGGATCATCGACTCTCTACTCTATCTAACAGTATGCAGACTAAATATCCTCTTAGTTGTTGGTGTTTGTGGGAGATTTCAACCTAATCCTAAACAATCTCATTACGTAGCTGCTAAAAGAATTTTGAAATATATTAAGGGTACTCAAAATGTGGGACTGTGGTATCCGAAGGATTCTAGTTTCAATTTTATTAGCTACTCTTATGCAAACTATGCAAGTTGTAAGGTGGATAAGAAGAGCACTAGTGGAACTTGTCAATTCCTTGGTGATCGTCTTGTCTTCTGGTATAGCAAGAAGAAAACCTCCATAGCAACCTCAACGGCTGAAGTGGAGTATCTAGATGTTGTGAGTCGTTGTGCTCAGTTGTTGTGGATTCAACAACAACTGAAGGACTTCGGTATCCAGGATGAAGAGTCATCCATCTTCTGTGACAACACTAGTGCCATAACGATAACTTAAAATATGGTGTTACACTCGAGAACCAAGCACATAAACATTAAACACCACTTCATCCGAGATCATGTGGCACAGAAGCATATCCGGATAGAATATATCTCAAGTGATCAACAAGTGGCTGACATTTTCACCAAGCCACTCCAAGAGACTAAGTTTTTCTACTTCAGAAATATTTTGGGTTTTGTAGACCATAACTGAATTTTCTAAAAATACGGCATGCAATTAGGGAGAACCTTTTTCAAAATGCTTTTGTTGCATTTGTTTTTATAAAAATACCATGCATGAATTTAAGGAGAAGGTTTCTCTATAAAACCGATTTTATTGCATGATTTTATAAAATACTTCTTTACATAAATTTAGAGGGAAATGAGTTGGTAAATCAACTAGACAGAAATAACTAGACGGTTTTCTCATTTTGAACCGACTAGATCATTCAACCGAAACAAGTGTAGATAAAACTGAAACTATTTAAGCAAACTAGACTTTAAGCCGCTCGGTTGTGTGTATTTGAACAAAATACCGCTCGATCGGTCTTAGCTACAAGCGGAAGCGACTTTTCATCAAATAAATAACCGATCTCTTAAATACCGATGTTGCGGAAAACTCATTTATTTCGGTTATATACATGAGAGTTCCGGTAGTATCATCTTTGAATCAAATGGGACATATTTTGTCATTATTTGTCCAGATACTTTCCCTCTTAGAAATTGAACAGTCATATCTCAAATAATTTGAAGACACGTTTCTCTCAAAGTTCAAAATATGAATAACATATCTAACAACTCTTTTTCTTTATTTGATGGATTTTTTTGATGTATCTTAAATATTGTTTTCTCTACAAAATGATGAATCTATTGGGAGTATCCTACATATCTGAATTGATCCATTATCCTCTTAGTGATTCTAAGTTCTTATTCTCTCTTGATCTGTAATTCCCCTTAAGATTCTGAACTTCTCTCCACAAAAAGTCATCTCCTTCTTTTGAAATCAAGAAATGGAATCCTTTGCTCGAAACACTCTACTCATAAATTTCAAATATGTCTCTTCTATGATGGATGAACATATGGTCAAAATGTTTGAATCCCTCAAAACTTCCGTCCTGGAGAAGTTTCTCAAGGGATCCCTATCATTTATGAAGAATTTTTTTTTGAGTTCTTTGAGTATGCAAGGATAATAGATGATAGGATTATCTTGGCAACAATATGAGGAGAAGAAGTCCCTTTTTCAGAAGAAACCTTCGCTCAATTTTTTGAACTTCCATCGGAGGGGTTTTCAGATTAACCTACATCTCCAAATGAAATTCTATACAAGATGTCGCTACTCTTCTCAGACACTTCCTCTCGTGTAGAAACTCATGGGATTAAGTCTTCCCTAAAAGATGAGTTTTCGCTTCTCAACGATATCATCTCCAAATCTCTTTTGGTTAAAGGAACCACAAATGTCTATTCCAAAAAGACTTTTGAGATGAAGGTGGCTATTACTAGGGGTATACCCATCAACTGGTCAAAAGTTATCTTCAATAACTTGGTGAAGATGATCTCCTCTCCAAAATTGCTGACTAGGTATGTTACTCAGCTTAGCACATTCTTCTTCCATCTCGGAGTTCGTGTTGGACCCGGAGTTAGCATTAAGTTTTCCTATGTTTTGACCGATGATAGAGTCTTTAACTATATCTCTAGAGTAGAAAAAGCAAAAATCAAGAAAAAAATGGCTTCTAGTGTCCCAAAGTCATTAGAATTTTAATCCTTCGATGTTGTCAAATGAGGGGATACGTGTGAACCATTTGAACTAATTTTATTGAAGTTATGTGCTGATAAACGGTTTTTCTTTCTTAAATAAATGATAACTGTTATTTATTTTCTTTGATTTATTTAAATAATATTGTATGATATTTACGATTAATGTAAAAAATAATAATTAGTTTTTAAAATGATGCCATTTTTATTTTAATCATATAGTTTGGGACACACGCGTCATTAAAGTGACGGTTTAGTTTCCTTTCCATTAAGAGAACGTTCGTTCTGTCCTTTAAAAATATAGTGCATGCCGAAAATTTCACTTCACGCTTTCATTAAAAATTTCTCATATCCTAAAATCTCGAACGCTCTGCCTTCCCTCTAGAAAACCATATTCATCTTCTTTAGTTCTTTCTAGATTACTACTATGACTAAAGAAACTACGCTTTCTATTAATGTGATGCAAGTGGACTTCAAATCCATCCACGACTCGGGTATACCGGAGATGGTGGCGGTTTTCCGATCTATTGAGGCTTCCGGCCTCAAGAAGTTTTTTGGTGGTTTGTTTATATGTTACGATGAAGACGTACGGGCTTTCTTCGATTTAGTGAAGATTATTGAAGACTATATTTATGCAAAGGCGATATCCACTAATATATTGCTCGATATAAAAACATTCCTCTCCGATAGTGATGTTCTCGTCAGCTATAGCGGGAAGAAGAAGGATCTGAAGTGCGAATATCGCATGCTATGCAACATCGCTGCCAAAGCACTACAAAGGAGGGGAGGATCCTTCGATTCGATAACTCAATCTAAGTTTGAGATGAAGGCTGCGATAATAAGGGGTAAAGAGGTGAACTGGGGATTGGTTCTTTTCAATATCCTCTGTAAAATGGTGTCTCCTCACACCAAAAGGAGTTTGGGCTTTTCCGTCTAGATTGGCTGGATCCTAAAGCATTTGAATGTTCTCAGCGTCCAGATTGGCTGGGATTTTATTTTCTGAAATTTCCAACCATTTATTTGGTTCTTCAAGTCGAAACAAACATTTCTGCACTTGAACTCAGTTCAAGAGTTTGTGACGACTTGCAAAGAATAGAAACCGATATTAACTTCTAACAGAGTTAATATCAACCGAAGTGTGTGTAAGCGTTCAACATAGTCAGACCCTAGTCTCTATCGTTGATCCCGATCATAACAGGTATCTTCGATAGGCGCTTCCGGTTTTATATCGAGTTTGCTATTATATAAGGAGCACGTTCAATATTTCATTGAGATCAGTTCTGAAGAAGCGCTTCCGTTCTATATGGAATTCGATATTATATACGGAGCACGTCCGATATTTTATTGAGATCGATTCTGAAGAAGCGCTTTCGGTTTTATATCAAGATCAGTATTATATCGGAGTGTGTACGGTATTTTATTGAGATCGGTTCTGAAGAGGCGCTTCCGGTTTTATAATGATTTCAGTATTATATTTAAGCGCATCCAATTTTATATCGAGATCGGTATTATATCGGAGCGCGTCTGGTATTTTATTGAGATCGGTTCTGAAGAGGCGCTTCCGGTTTATATCGAGTTCGGTATTATAAGGAGCGCGTCCAGTAGTTTATTGAGATCGGTTCTGAAAAGTTGCTTCTGGTTTTATATAGAATTCTGTATTTTGAAGAAGCACGCTCAGTTTTATATCCGGTAGTTGATTAAATTTGGTATTTGATCAACTTCAGTATTTTATATGGAACGTTTCCAGTTTTATATGCCTTCGGTATTTTAGAAGCGCATCCGGTATTATGTTAACTAGAGTTTTATTCAAGGCCTTCTGGCATTATATCTAGATGCTTCCAGTTTTTTTACCAGTTCGGTATTATATCAGGACGCTTCCGGTATATATAGGAGTTCGTGTTTATGAAACATCCGTTATTGGCAGTTTGTCACCACAGCTGAGCTAATCCTATAGAAGACTACCACGTGCCAAAGTAATTCAAATTTCATGTAATGTACGTTTCCAGTACACCACGATCTCATTAATGATATTTGGTGCACTATCTCCATCTAGTACATCCACGATCAAAAGCGCATATTCTCTGATGTACAATTCTGGCACTCAGCCAACCGAAATAGGACAAGTGTCCTCTAAAGTTAATGTGTCCGTAACCCTTTTCCTATTTAAGAAGAAGTTATAGGACAATTTGCTACCACTGAACTACTCAACTGAGCTGACTTATCACTCTCACAATACCAGTTTTTACTACGAATTCTTGCGAGTCTTAATCAACCGAATCCTCTAAAGCAAATGTGTCTATTACCCTTTACCTATTTAAGAAGAAGTTGGAGGACAATTTGCTACCACAGAACTGACTTATCGCTCTCGTACCACTAGTTTTTACTACGATTTCTTACGAGTCTTAAGATTTTCTAAATCAATCTTTCAAGCACTCAAGTTCTCAAGTTCTAAGAGTTTTCATGTTTGCTAGATTGTTTAAGTTGTATTACATATTGTTCATTCTATGTGAGTTTTCAGTATTGTAAGTTGACACAATATGTTATTGTCAACAAAGTGTTATGTGCTATGAGTTCGGAAACAGGCAGTGTTTAAGTCCTGGTTGTCTGACTGGGTTTGCGTACGTGTTGTAATCAAACCAAATCTTCTAGTGGATATCATTCTCAAGGTTGAGAGGAAGGGATGACGTAAGAGAGTTTTCTCCGAACATCCATAAACAAACTTTGAGTATTGTGTTCTTTACATTTTGCATTACCCCACTCCTTATCTATAGCTTCAAGTTTAAAAATACAGTTCCGCACTTAATTTCAGTCAAGAGTTTGTGACGGCTTGCGTAGAATAGAAATATATATTATCGTCTAATAGAGATAATATTAAACGAAAATTTTCGCGGTTAACAATACTTGGTCAACCCCCTGCTATTGTTGGCTCATTTCCTAACACAATCTATATGTCTTATGAAGGAAAACTATGATAGTTAGTTTATTGAAGTAAAGACATTACTCGGTTCCCAAGGTGCATGGGAAATCGTTAATGATGGAATTATCAAATCTAACGAGAATGCGGTGTTGGCCTTGATTCAAGTATTCAAGAAGAACAAAAAGAAGGATTATCATGCCCTTTCTATCATCCATTAGTGTCTGGATGATGATGCTTTTGAGAAAGCAGCAAAAGCCTCAACGTCGAAGGAAGCATTTGTAATGCTAGAAAATTCTCACAAAGGAGTTGTTAAGGTAAAAAGGCACGGCTTCATATTTTATGGGGAGAATTTGAAACACTTCATCAGGAAGCGTTGGATTCTATTTCAAACTATTTCACAAGGGTTTTATCTATCGTAAACTAGATGAAGCGAAATAGAGAAAGCATAGAAAACAGTCGAGTAATCAAAAAATATTATATCTATATGTTAGATAAAATCAGACCGGTTCAAATAAACCTAACTTAAATAAACTTTCCATGCAGGAACAAGGAATCGAACCGGATAAACAAAAGAACCGGCTAAGAAAACTAGTCGGTCAAGCTACTAAACCGACCAAGAATACTCGGAACATGACCGCACAAAGAAAGGATCAGCCAAAGCTTAAAACCGGAATCATCAAACAGCCGATCAGCCACAAGGCACAGGAATAACAGGAAGAAGTTCGGTTATATCACTCATACCGGAAGCGATCAGGCTAAGTCAAGCGGCCGACCAGTACAAGAAGACAATTCGGGTATCTGTTGAGAATGATACCAAAGGAACAGACTGAACACTTCCATATCCATGCAAGTCTGAGGAAAGACTGTAGGCTGCAGAAGACAGTACTACCGGATCTTTCCACTTCGGGATAAGTCAGAAAGAAGATCTTCCAAGTACAGACAACTGTCCAACAGACAGTGCCTACATCAAGTAAAAGACAAATCCGGCAGGTTTGTCTTACATACCGGAAGAACAGACTGCCAAGTCTGAGGTTGACCATCAGGTCTGAGGAAACGACCGCAGGTTTGAATCTCTGAAACACTGAATCACTGCACCTCTGCTCCGCCAATCAGATTCAAGGTAGTGAAATATGACCGTTGGCATATTTCACCTATAAAAGGGGTAGTTGAAGAAGAGTAAATGCGGGACACACAGTGGGATAAGTGAAACGCTAAGAGCATTTACTACAAGTGATAAGATTGTGTTATTCTAAGAAAGCCTAAGTGCTAAAGTCAAAGTGTGTTTTACAATTTCGGTGTAAACTGTAAGAGTGTTATCGAGCAGGAAATAAGTCTCGATCGGATTGTACTTGTATTCCTTAGTGAATATCCTTCTCGCGGTTTCGAGAGGAAGGGGTGACGTAGGAGTTTTATCTCCGAACATCCATAAAATCTATCTTGTTATTTACTTTCTGCCGGCTCTATTGTCTAACTGATTAACTCAACTACACCGCTCTAAACTGACTCTATTTCCAGATTACCGAAACTGACCCACCATTTTCAAACCTCCATCATCCGAAACTGGCCTTGTCCATCAAACAAGTGTGCTGCTTCAACCTGAAAGCAAACCTCTTCCGCGCTTGAACCTAGTTCAAGGGTTTGTGACAGGTTGTGTAGTATTAAAACCCCGGTGTTAATCTCTAACCGGATTAACCACCACCCTTCGAGTAAGAACCGCTAACCGGTCCAACCCCCGGTCCTCCAGCGGCTACCTAGATCCTAACAATTGGTATCAGAGCCAGGTAGTTTCAATACTCAAGCAAGCATGTATCAGGATAGGCCTCCAATGCTAGAAGGTGATGACTTTGCCAACTGGAAGGCACGAATGCACATGCACTTAGTCACCTTGGATGATGAAATGGAGTCCATTCTGACCGATATTCATTGATAAGGACAGAAAGGAATGGACGGCTGAAGATAGGAGAAGAAACAACCTGGATAATCATGCTAGAAACCGGATCTCCAACAGTGTGGACAGAAACACATATTGCAAGATCAAAGACTGCAAAACCGCGAAGGAGACATGGAACACGGTTATCCAGATCTTTGAGGGAAATGAAAGAACAAGGGAGAACAAAATAATGGTGGCCACAAAGAAGTTTGAAAGCATCAAAATGAAACCAGGAGAAACTATGAAGGAATACAGTGACCGGTTCACTGGTGTGTTGGATGAATTAGCAACTCTGGGCAAGAAGTATGAGAATAAAGAGGTCATTATGAAAGCTTTGAGATCTCTTCCAAGTACTTGGGACATAAAAATAATGTTAATGAGGGAATCAAAGAGCCTACGTAAGATGAAACTACACGATGTATTCGAAGATCTTAAGGCATATGAGTTCGAAATGAGATCTAGGACTGAAGAAGAAGTCTCGGCCTCAACATCAACCAGAGCACTAATCACATCTACAGAACCAGTTGCACCGGCACCGGTTCCTGCACCTGTACCGATCAGAACCGCCGAACAGTTCACTGAGGATGCCATGGCAATGCTTGCACAGAAGTTCGGAAGGTTCATGAAAGAAGCCAACCGACAAACAACTACTATGGTGATAAATCCAATGTAAGATGCTATAACTGTAACTGTTTGGGACATTTTAAGTAGGAATGAAGGAAACCGAGGAGGGATACCCAGAAACCGGACTATCAAAATGACAAACAATTATCAAACCGGTGAAGGAAGTGAGGTACCGAAAGCACTGATAGCCGACGATGGAGGAAGTCTATGGGCTCACAGTGACAATGATGATGAACTCACATGTCTCATGGCAAATGAAGAACAGGTATTTGACTCTCCTTGTGAGGAATTTACTAAAGATGAATTATACAATGCATTGAATGACATGGTAGAAGAATATAGGAACCTACTAGCCAGGCTACCTAAGCACCTCAACATTAGAACCGATTCCATAATACCCATTCCGACAGAACCAGAGGTACTCATTATAACCGAACCGGAGGTCGTACAACCTGATGATACCCATACTTTAGAAACCGAGTTAGATCCTAAGACCGAACAATCTAGTGAACCGGCTAGAGAATTAATCGAGGAAGAAAATGCCCGACTTCAATACAAGATGGCCGCATATAAGAGATCCAGTGATATAGTAAAGAAAATGTGTAGTCATTATAGGCATCCTCGTTGCAAGCGTGGTCTAGGATACATAGAGGATAGCTCCAAAGACCGAAAACCCATAGAGAAAGCAAGGATTACAAGAGGAAACCTTCCCTTTATAAAATTTCTTAAAAGGCACATGACCGGAAACGACAATATGCTAACCGACATCAGAGCAGTAACCGGTGCTTTAATCACTTTTGGTGACAACTCAAAAGGTAAAACTGTGGGTAAGGGTAAGATTGTCCATGGTAACCTAACTATTGATAATGTACTTTTAGTTGAAAACCTACGTTTTAACCTACTTAGCATTAGTCAGATGTGTGATGCTGGATACAAGGTAGAATTTCTTAAACACGCATGTTTAGTTAAAAACTCTCAAGGTATTGTACTGCTAACCGGAATTAGGATAGGTAACATTTACAAGGTAGACTAGAAAACTAGAGTAGAATATCCTATATGCATGATAGCTAAGAATGATCAAACCTGGCTATGGCATAAGAGACTAAACCATCTAAACATGAAAACTTTAAACTATATTCGTGGTAAAAAGCTAGTTGAAGGTATTCGTGATATAGTATTCAACCAGGATAAGGTTTGCTCAGCATGTCAAATGGGTAAACAAACTAGGTCAACCTTTAAGAGTAATGGAAATATTCAATCTAGCCGATGTTTAGATCTTCTTCACATGGATTTATTTGGACCGATTCAGGTCATTAGCCTAGGAGGTATGCTCTACACCATGGTAGTTATTGATGATTACTCTAGATTTACATGGGTAATATTCTTACCATCTAAACGTGAAACCGTATCAAACCTGATTACACTTCTTAAGCGCCTGCAAAATGAAAAATCAACTCGCATTAATAGCATTCGAAGTGATCAAGGTACCGAATTTACCAATAGTACGTTAACTGCATATCTTGATGAATCCGGCATTAGACACGAGTTGTCTAGTGCTAGGACTCCTCAACAAAATGGCCTGGCCGAGAGAAGAAACTGGACTCTCAAGGAAGCCGCACGGTCCATGATAGCCGACTCCGGCATTGCTCAGAAATTTTGGGCTGAGGCTATCAACACCGCATGTTATACACAAAACCGGTCTTTAATAAACAAATTTCACAACAAAACACAGTATGAGGTTTATTTTAACAGGGTTCCCAAACTCAAGTACCTCAGGATCTTTGGTTGTAAGTGTTATATACACATAAATGGTAAAACCCAACTCACTGTTTTTGATGCAAAAACCGATACCGGGATCATGCTAGGATACTCAGCAGTAAGTAAAGCATATAGAGTATACAACAATAAAACTGCAACCATGGAGGAAACAATTCACGTTGTTTTCGATGAATCGGTTGAAAGAAATACTGCTTCATGCTTTGATCTACACAACAGATTGGAAAATAACGATATTCATTCTGACAGTGAAGATGAGACTCCAGTCTTCAGGCGGTTTGTCCATGACCAAATGGGTAACATTGAAACCCAGCCGGATCAAGCTGTTCCACAACAGGAAGCTGACACTTCGGTCCAATCAGAGGAAGTCGATCGGTCTAACAATCTCGCTCAGCCTACCGACATGTCTAGCCTTGATCAAATAAACGGTAATTTGGTAGACTTCCCTGAATTGAATCTCAGAAGAAACAGTAAACATCCTCCTGAGCAAATTATAGGTGACCCTTCAGAACCTGTTCGAACTAGGGGTCAACTTCTGGAAGGATACTATAATTCCGTTTTTATATCCCAGATTGAACCGAAAAGAATTGATGAAGCATTGTCAGATCTGGATTGGATCTTGGGAATGCAAGAAGAGCTAAACCAGTTCGAGAGTAGTAAAGTCTGGTACCTAGTCCCTAGACCGAAAGATCAATCGGTCATAGGAACAAGATGGGTATTTAGAAACAAACTCAATGAGGACGGTTTGGTCACGAGGAACAAAGCCAGATTAGTGGCTCAAGGCTACAAACAGGAAAAAGACATTGATTTTGAAGAGTCATTTGCCCCTGTAGCTAGGATTGAAGCTATTAGAATTTTTCTAGCCTTTGCTGCTTTCAAAAAATTTATGGTTTTTCAAATAGATGTTAAAAGTGCATTTCTGAACGGTGACCTACGTGAGGAAGTGTATGTTGAACAACCACCCGGTTTCAAAAACGCTGCATTACCAAACCATGTATACCGGCTAAATAAAGCTTTATACGGTCTAAAGCAAGCACCTAGAGCCTGGTATGATACACTAACTACATTTCTAGTATAACATGATTTCACCATCGGTTCGGTGGATAAAACATTGTTTAAATTTGAAAAGAAGGAACATATCTTACTTGTTCAAATCTATGTAGATGATATCATTTTTGGCTCAACCGATCCTAAGTTATGTGATAAGTTTTCAAAAATGATGACTGACAAGTTTGAAATGAGTATGATGGGAGAATTAAGTTTCTTCCTAGGTCTTCAGGTTAAACAACTCAAAGAAGGAACATTCATTAGCCAACCTAAATACACCAAGGAGCTACTTAAGAAATTCGGGATGGACACCTGCTCCTCGGCGGCTACTCCAATGAGCTCATCTATTAAACTGGACAGGGATGATGAAGGACAATCGGTTGACCAGATTGCATACCGGGGAATGATCGGTTCCCTTCTATACTTAACAGCGAGTAGACCGGACATCCTGTTTGCAGTTGGTGTTTGTGGGAGATTCCAAGCAAATCCAAAACAATCTCACTACACAGCCGCAAAAAGGATACTGAAATATCTAAAGGGCACACCTGATGTCGGTCTGTGGTACCCAAATGACTCGTCCTTTAATCTAACGAGTTACTTAGACGCGGATTATGCATGATGTAAGATTGAAAGAAAGAGTACCAGTGGAACATGTCAGTTCCTAGGTGACCGGCTTGTGTCATGGCATAGCAAGAAGCAGACATCTGTGGCCACATCAACCGCGGAGGCTGAATACTTGGCGGCCGGAAGTTGCTGTTCACAACTCCTTTGGATACAACAACAACTAAAGGACTTCGGTATCATAGCCGAAGAATCTTCGATCTTCTGTGACAATACAAGTGCCATTGCAATCACCTACAACCCGGTTCTCCACTCCAGAACCAAGCATATCGACATACGGCACCACTTCATCCGGGAACATGTCACGCTGAAGCATATCCGGCTGGAATACGTATCGACCGATCAACAAGTAACCGATATCTTCACTAAGCCTCTACAGGAAGCTAAGTTCTCTCAATTCAGACTTACTCTCGGCTTAACAGACATTAGCCAGATCCTTCCTAAGGATGCTTAAAGGGAAACCGGTTTGGACAGACAAAACCGGTAGTTCCTCCTAAACTGTTGGACTTCAAATTTTCGAGCTACCTATGGAAGAACCGCCCAGTTCATCAGACAGAGTAAACCGACCGGCTACTTGGTGCATGCATCAAATAACCGCATCGGGATGAACAACTGATGACTGACCGGTTCGGAAGCAGGTCATCTTAGATTATTTGAAATTCAAACAGAAGTGGAATAATTATCAGTGTTTATAGATGTCTGTTCTGAAACATTGCCTTTTCAAAGTAAAATGGTCGTGCCTAAAAAGACGTGAAGATCTTTTGATATCTTTCATAGTCCAGGTCTATGACCAACATCCTAGACTGCAAACATACCTATTTCATGCAATATCTCTTATCCTGCAGTTACCAAAGGAACAGACTGAACACTTTCATATCCATGCAAGTCTGAGGAAAGACTGTAGGCTGCAAAAGACAGTACTACCGGATCTTTCCACTTCGGGATAAGTCAGAAAGAAGATCTTGCAAGTACAGACAACTGTCCAACAGACAATGCCTACATCAAGTAAAAGACAAATCCGTCAGGTTTGTCTTACATACCGGAAGAACAGACTGCCAAGTCTGAGGTTGACCATCAGGTCTGAGGAAACGACCGCAGGTCTGAATCTCTGAAACACTGAATCACTGCACCTCTGCTCAGCCAATCAGATTCAAGGTAGTGAAATATGACCGTTGGTATATTTCACCTATAAAAAGGGCAGTTGAAGAAGAGTAAATGCGGGACACACAGTGGGATAAGTGAAACGCTAAGAGCATTTACTACAAGTGATAAGATTGTGTTATTCTAAGAAAGCCTAAGTGCTAAAGTCAAAGTGTGTTTTACAATTTCGGTGTAAACTGTAAGAGTGTTATCGAGCAGGAAATAAGTCTCGATCGGATTGTACTTGTATTCCTTAGTGAATATCCTTCTCGCGGTTTCGAGAGGAAGGGGTGACGTAGGAGTTTTATCTCCGAACATCCATAAAATCTATCTTGTTATTTACTTTCTGCCGGCTCTATTGTCTAACCGATTAACTCAACTACACCGCTCTAAACCGACTCTATTTCCAGATTACCGAAACCGACCCACCATTTTCAAACCTCCATCATCCGAAACCGGCCTTGTCCATCAAACAAGTGTGCTGCTTCAACCTGAAAGCAAACCTCTTTCGCGCTTGAACCTAGTTCAAGGGTTTGTGACATGTTGTGTAGTATTGAAACCCCGGTGTTAATCTCTAACCGGATTAACCACCACCCTTCGAGTAAGAACCGCTAACCGGTCCAACCCCCGGTCCTCCAGCGGCTACCTAGATCCTAATACTATACATCAAAGATTTGACCATGTAGTGATTGGAATCGAAAAAATAGAGATTTGAAGACACTCTCAATTTTTAAATTAAATGGATCGTTATGGATGCACGAGGAACGGATGAACAAACACAAGAATGACCCTTTTGAGCAAGTCCTTCTAGTCAAGCATTCGTTTGGCAAAAAGGGGAGTGTAGTTCATCGAGGTCGCGGACAAGGTCGAGGTTATTCTCGTGGTAGCGGTAGAGAAAATGTCTAGCTATATGATTTAGGCGTTAAGAACCGATAAAGGGAGATAATTTACTTCCGATGTTTATAACCATTTTTTAGCAAAAAAATGACATTAGACGTTTCCTCACAACCCCAATATCCCCACGGCAAAATGGAGTGGCTAAAAGGAAGAACCAATGCATCCTCAACATGGCTCGGAGCATCATGAAACATAAGAAGACGCCAAAAGAATTTTGAGCGGAAGTAGTGGCTTGTGCAATGTACCTCCTTAATCGTTTTCGAACCAAAAGCGTGAAAGACATAACACAAATTGAATCTTGGAGCGGAAAAGGATTTTATGGAAGAATCAAGCCAAATGTATCTCACCTACGGATATTTTGGAAGTATTGCTTACGAGCATGTGTCGGAAAAAGAGAGATCAAACTTAATACGAGAAATTTGTGTTCATCGGTTATGGCGGAAAATCAAAGGGGTACAAGCTTTACAATTCTATCTACAGAAAAGCTTGTTGTGAGTCGTGATATGAAGTTTGATGAAGATTTGGGAAGTTAATGAAGATTCCGTCAACGAATTATTCTCATTCTTCGACGAGGATAACCAAGAAAAAGAAACATGACAGTCCGTAGTTCCTACGACGATACTAACACATCTTTTATTGCATCTTCATCAACTGGAAGCCGTAATGAAGGATCACGAAGGATGAGAACTATCCAAGAACTTTATGTGAATACAGAGGTAATGAATGATGTCTCTATGTTCTGTCTTTTGGCCGAAATAAAGCCTTTAAGTTTTGAAGAAGCTAGTAAGGAGAAGAAATAGAGACAAGCCATGGAAGAGGAGTTTCGAGCCATTGAAAGAAATGATATATGGGAACTGATAGGATCGGCTTTATCAATAGAGACGGGGGTCTGGCTAATGAAAAAGGCTTATGAAAAACAGTTTGATAGAAATCCTGTTAGGGATTAATATCTCTTTATATTCTACGCAAACTTGTGTAAACACTTGAAACAGATTCAAGACGGAATTGTTTACTTGGGTTTGAAGCACAAGATGAAATATGAAAAGATGACAGAAATGAAG
>NW_025919356.1:0-16616 GCF_907164915.1 Impatiens glandulifera
GAAAACTTTTACTTTAAGTTATTCCAGCTTCATCATTTAGTTCCAATCTTCTCTTTGTAGCTACATCCAATACTTTATTAGATTTAAAATATCGTGATTTTCCTGGTCTCAATATATGGTTATGCTCAATGTGTATACCACTTATTATAAAATTTATATCAATGTGAATAACTATATTACTCTTAGCTTTACAATTTGTCTTAATCGAAGGTCTTGGATTTAGTAAATTTTTTGACCTAGATACTTTGTTACGACTATTAGCACATCCAATGGAAAAAATATTTTTGTTTTCCATCGTCTCCATTTCTACCACTTAATTTGAAAATATCGAAACCAATATTCTCCGAATAAGATTTTAAAAATTACGTACTTCATCTTCGGATGAAAACGACATTTCAATTTTAGGAGGATTTACCTCTTTTAAACTTGTCGATTCTTTTAAACTTGACCACGAGTCTTGATTTACATTATTGTTATTTTGAATCACCTCATTTGTATTATTTTTTTCCTTTTCCATAATAACTTCTCTACCTAAATTTATTAAAAATACATACAATTAGCAATTATTAAAAAAGTAACTCTAATATTTGATCAAAAAAAAAATTACCTCACTACTAATATGTGATAATCTGAGTTTGATATTATTGACCAAAATAAAAATAAAAAATATGTTGATGATTTGAATTTATTAAAGGGTTAGAGATTATGAGAAAGAGAAAATGAGAAATATTAGATAAACAAAAAAAATAAAAATAAAATATTAATAAATAAAAATAAAAATAAAAGAGAAAAAGAGGACTAATCATAAAAATTAAAATATTAAAAGAGATAATTAATAATAATAAAAAATAAAATAGATAATTAATCAGTTGGAAGAATGAAAAAGAAATTAATTAGTAAGTACACCCATTATTTTTTAATTAAAAATTTATTAAAATATTAATATGAGGCATTATTTTTAATTTTTGAGTTATGATATTTAATTGAGATATTATTTTAATTTTTGAGTTATTTTTATTAAAAAATTAGATTAAAGATAAAATTCTAAAAAAAAGAAACGAGAGAAAAAATATAATTATTATTTATAATTTAAAAAATATTTTCAATATTTATTAGTAAAAAACTTAATATCTATAATCTTTCATATATGAAAAATTTTTAATTACTCCACTTATATATTTTATGATATTTTATAGGCTAGAGAATAGATTAATTAGTCGTAAAATAAAAAAAAAGATAAATTAATTAATAAGAGAGATAAAAAAAAAATTAGTTTAAACTATAAATTAGTGAAAGGATGAGAGAATATTCGGTGATTAAACTAAATATCCTTTATTATGCGCCCCTATCATTACTGGACTAGATTAGATTCGTCTTCCCTATCATTACTGTTATGCGTTATGCGTCCCCTATCATTACTGGACTAGATTAGATTCGCGTTCCCTATCATTACTAGACTAGATTAGATTTGTGTTCCTATCATTACTATTATGGGTCCCCTATCATTACTGGACTAGATTAGATTCGCTTTCCCTATCATTACTGTTATATAAATTATGTATTAGATAAATATTACTTATTATTATATACTTATTTGAATAAATATAAAAACTTAAAATTAATTGACTAATTAATTTAAGTTTTTATATTTATAATGATTTTGATTATTTAATAACGAGTATGCATTCTTAAAAATTTTGGGCATTATCCTAAACCTTAAACCCTAAATCACCCTCATGTAAACCTTTAGGGGATGTTTGGTACTTGTACTCAGAAATGGAAAGTGGGCATAATCCTAAACCTTAAATCACCCATGTATGAACCCTTAGGGGATGTTTGGTACTTGTACTAGAAATGGGAAAGAGAATAAAATGAAGTGTTTGGTGGATGAGTTTCTTTCAGAACATTGATTTGATTCTCGGATACTAAGGAATCATCCATTCCTCACTAAATTGGCAGGAATGAATCTCATTCTCATAATGCATTTTCTCCCATGATGTCCACCTCCCAGTTTTCTTTCATAATTATAATTATAATTATATATATATATATATTTCTTTTATAATTATATTAGACGTTCTTTTATAATTAAATTAATAATAAATTTTTTAATTTATTTATTAAAATAAATTATTTCAATTATTTAAATAATATCGATAAATTATATAAAATAAAATATAATTAATAAATAAAATAAAAATTTTAAATAATTATAATAACTAATAATAATAAAATTATTTTTTATATAATTAATTTATATATTAATAATAAAATTATAATAAATTAATTAAAATATAAAAACTTAAAAATAAAATATCAATTTTATATAAAATAAATATTTAAAAAATATTAGAAAATTAAATATGAAATATTTTAATAAAAAATGTTATTAATAATATTATTATTGTAGTATATATTATTAGATAAAATATTATTATATTTAATTTGATTAATTATATATAATATTATAAAGACTTTATATAAAAAAAATGAATCATTCAATTTTTTTTTTACAATAATTTTAATATATATATATATAATTAATATATAAAATAAATATTAGATGTTTATATTTTATTAAATTAGAATACACTTCAATATTTTATATATTTTAAAAATTTTATATAAAAATAATATTTTGTATTTTTAATTAAATAAAATATAATAATAAAAAATAAAAATATTAATTTAATATCAATTAAAAAATAATATTAATAATTTCTCTTTAATAAATCTAAACATTATCAATGGAATGGAAATATCCAAACGTTATCAATGGATTGTGAATGATTAATACTCATAACCAAACACTACATTTTTATCAATCATACCCATTCTCATTCACACCTCTATAAATCTCATTCCAATTCTGATACTCTTATTTGAACCAAGAGCCCTTAGACTTTCTCTCTAATGTTTTCTTTACTTTAAGCGCATTCCTTTTATGGACGAACCTTTAGGTTTTTATCACCAATGTTTGCATTACTCAAGCCAACATTTTCTTCATAGACTAATTCTTAGATTTTTTTCACCAATGTTTGCGTTATTTAAGTCAACATTTTCGCTTTTGTTTCAACTACTAATGTTAGATTGTTGAAATAAATTTATAATTTTATGTATATGTATATATTTTGTAACTTAAATTTTGAATAATTATATAATATATTATGTAAATTTTTCATACACATAAAAAAATATAATAAAAATAATTAAATCTCTTATATTAATATTAAATACAAATATTTTATTAATATGATATAAAATTATATATAACAAAAAAATTATTAAATTTATGATACTAATTTTTCTCAATATATTAATAAAAATATTTTTATTTTTTCTCTCATATATTTTTATTCTAATTAAAAATATTTTTACTTAATTTTATTTTCAATATATAATAAAATATAATGTTTATTTATTTCTTTTTTACTAACTAAATTATATAAATATATTATGTAAACTTTTCATACACAAAAAAATATAATAAAAATAATTATATTTTATACTAATATTAAATACAAATATTTATATTAGTATTAATATAAAATTATATATAAAAAATATTAAATTTATTACACTAATTTTTCTCAAATATTAATAAAAATATTTTTATTTTTATTCGTGTATATTTTTATTCTAATTAAAAATATTTTTACCAAATTTTATTTTCAAAGTGTTTATTTATTTCAATTTTTTTACTTTAAATTTCTTTTTAAAAAAATATTAAATATTTTTTTTGTGTTTTATATTTATATATTATATTCGACAAGGAAAATAAAATTAATTAAAAAAGATAAAATCATAGTTGTGAGTAGGAGTGTTTATCGTTTCAGGTTATTGAGTTCTCGGTTTATTCGAATTTTTATTTTTTTAGCCAATTTGAAAACCGAATCGACGAACCCAATTTTGATATTCGGTTCGAATTTCGAATAATTTTTATTTTTTGAAACTAGCATAACTCAAAATAAATTGCATCTTTGATATTCGGTTCGAATTTCGAATAATTTTTATTTCAGCCAGGAATTGAACCCGGTCTATACCGTGGCAGGGTACTATTCTATCACTAGACCATTAGTGCTTTTGTTATTTTTTTTATTATTAAAACTTGAGTTCAAAATATTCTAATTTGATTATTTTAAATTTTTCTTAAACTAAGTTTGAAAAAATAAATAATAAACAAATGAATTCGGTTTTTGGTTTGGTTTTCGAGTTGAAACCTAAACTGAAAATTAATTCGAAAACCGTATTTGAATTCGAATTAGTTTGAAATTCGATTCGAAAACTAAAAATAAAATTCGAATTCGGTGCAGTTAGATATTTATTTCAGACCAAATATTGAACACCCCAAATTGTGAGATGTTATACTAGTTACTTATTTAATTCTAATAATAAAATAACTCATTTAAAACATCAAACAACTTCTATATCATCACTCATTCCCAAAATATTGGCGTTTCTTTCAAATAAATAATACAAGTCTTCTCTAATAGTCATTTAATAAATAAGATATATAAAAATCAAATTGGCTGGGCTGGGATTAATCCACCTTAGTCTTTTCTTATTAAGGCGAGTAGCTAATTAAGAACTAACTATAACCTTAACAAATCTAACTCAACCTTATTTATTTATTCATTTAATATAGAACTTATTTATCTATTATTCTTAATTTCTGTTCGAGATCGTTGTTGTGGTTGATTGGATGGTATTTCCATCATGAAACAGTGGTTTAATGTACAACTAAGTTATAAATTATGTTAACATTAGTTGCTTGTTCAATACCTATAAAGTTAATCATTATTTTCTAAACTAGGAAGATCTCGTGCGATGCACACGCATACAAATATTATTACAACGTCCCGCATTTTTCAAATTTGGTGTTGAATTTAAAATATAAAGTTATTAGCCTAATTGGTTAAAGAGTTGTACTTGTTTTCTTAGGGTGCGAGTTCGGAATATACCTATATCATTTTTAATTTATTTTTAACCGTTTTAAGTTTATGGGCGAGTCAACCCAGAATCCGACCCAAGTATCATTTACTCTCACATATATCAAAATTAACCACAATTCTCGACTCGACAATCTGAACACTTTCAAAATTAAACATCATTTTATATAATATATATATTGACAACAAATATAGTAATATGTTCACATCACATGTCTATTTTTCTTTTTAAACCGTAACTCATATCTTCTGAAAATTAAAATCAATTATGTTAGAATTTGTGATATTGAGATTTTAAAAAAAATTAAAAACATTTATTTATTAAGACATGTCTAGTTATATATATAAAATTGACTTCGTTCATTTGATTTTAGGTTATTTTTTTTTTCTAATTAAGATCAAAGGTGAAGAATCAAGAGCTTGTTTGGATTGTAATTATTTAAAAATTTTAGTAGGAGAAAAAAATAATGATAGTTATAATTTTGAGAAAGTGATAATTATTTTTGATAAAAAAAACTTAAAAGGTATTAATATATATATATATATATATATATATATATATATATATATATATATATAATAAATTTTTAAAAATTAAAATAAAAAATATTTTAGTATATTGATTTATTTACCCATGCTGAACCAAACAATTTGAAGAACAATGCATATTGTGGCTTATCATAGGATACAATAGATTCACTCCCTATCCCTATGCCCTATGTTATATGAATTTTTTTAATTAAATCAAAACTAATTTTAATGAAAAAATAATAATAATAATTTTCTTGATAGATCACATTATTAATGAAAATGAGAATGATTAATACTTTTAACTAAATACTATATATATTTTTTGATAGATCTAAACATGATTAATGTGAATGAAAATGATTGTTTTGATAATTTGTGAAGAAAGTGTTAGAAGGCATATCTAATCCCCATAACAAGTCATTCAATTTATACTAATATTATTATGGTTAGTTCGATGCTACCAGTACAGTTCGATGCTACCAGTACAGATAGTACATTTATCTATTAAGAAATCATCGTCATATATACAAAGAGAAAAAAATCATCAAATAAGAAAGTTAATATTTGTCACTTCATGAGTGGGATATATGTAGTGCCTATAATGGCAGCATTGAATTAATCATTATTTATCTACCGATTAGAAAATTAATGGCTGAATAGTTGGGGACTAAAATTAAATGAGGTAATGTGTAAATTTGATTGAACAATGAGGGTGCTCCAAGTTGATTTGAATTTGAATGAAATAAAGGTTGAATTAATGATTAAAAAAACTCTATATCACCCACGATTGATTCTAATAAGAAAGTGTATTATTCCCTAGGTGTTAATATTATATTTGATGGCCGTGAGCCAACAACACTTGGTTGTTCTCAAACCCTCATTCACTTGCATTCTTATCTCCGCCACGCCACTCGGAGAAAGATTGTAAAGTTATGGTAAGCATCTCTCTGCAAATATTCAACCATATGCCTCTCTCTGCAAATAAATATTCTTGTAAGTTCTTTCAATAAAATTTGTAATTTTCTGTTGTTGTTCATCTCTCAACCCTAACAAACAATTCTCTTAATAATCATGTCAGACAATCTTCCGACGTCAGGACTTGCTAATTCCCAAATCAATTCAGCTGTTTTGGAGGAGATCAACTGTTCCGACTTATAATAAAGTAACGTTTTGTTCTCTAATTCCATTCATTAATCATAATCAATCTAATATCTAAGCAAAATTATGCCTTTGTCTCTTCTGCAGAGGATCGATGGCGCATCACTTCTGCAGATAGCTTTCGAGCAGATAGTTCGACCAATTGTGAGCAACTTCCTTTTTTCTTTGTAAGACGTTTTCCTTTCCTTACTAAACCGCTTTTCTCTTTGTTTTGATGTTCTTGATTCCATATTTAGTTTGACATTTCTTGTATGTGTATTGTAGGTAAAAAAGGAAATTGAACAGCAGCTCAAATATCTCAACAATGGAAAATGGTAAGTAAGATTCACATCATTGTGCATCATAGATTGGATCTTTCACTCTTTTCTCCAAGCCTCGTCTTTTTGGGTTCAAGTTAGTTTCCACTTTCCATTGACTGACTAATGCTTGAAATGATTCTATGCATCAGCTATTCTGGTGCTGCTGGCAGCTCTTCTGAACCGAGATACTTGGAATTACGATTCTCATCTAATGTTTCGGAGACTGTATGGACAGCAGAACCCATACGAGGTGAAGGGAACAGCTCCATTTTAGTAACTCTATTTGATGTTCATACTGGCGAAGCTGTCATCTCCGGACCAGAAGCTTCGGCAAAATTGGAAATAGTTATCCTAAAGGGAAGCTTTGACAGAGATGATTGGACAGCAGAAGAGTTCAGCCAAAATATTATAAAGGAAATGAATGAGAAAAAAATCCTCAAGGGAAATGTTCTTCTTGAACTAAAAGGCGGCATAGGAACCTTGGGCGATCTCTCGATCTTGCATGATCAGAATGGAAGCCGGTTAGTAAGCTAAGGCTTGGAGCAAGATTCGTGGATACTTTTCAAAATATCAGAGTAAAGGAAGCAAAGACAAACACTTTCACTATGAAAGACAAAAGGATGAAAGGTCAGTGCTGATTATAATCCTTTAAAACGGGTTTATTGTGTATCTTATTTGCTTGTTTATTTGCAGAAAATAGGAAGGGTGTAGAAGTATTATCTCTTATGGATAATGTATGGTGCCTAAAAAACATTGGACAACGTGGACCTATTGTTGACCGTTTGACGGAAAGAGGCATAAAAACTATACAAGATTTTCTGAGTCTAAATTTTGCACGCCCTGAAGAGCTCAAGAAGGTAAGAGCTAATTGTTCTACTTTTGTGCATATCAATATTAAGTTAAATTGAAGGACTAAATGATGTATCATTTTGAGATAATAAAGCATTTATACTTTGAATCCAAAATAACGTCTTACCATTAACCCGATTCAAACCATGCTTACATAAATACCTTGTGCTGTCCCTGCTGGGTAGCAAGAGATCTATTTAGAAGTTGTTTGTTAGTATGTAAACGTTTGCATTCCCATTTAGAAACACTGGATGTTTCTGGATCTGAATTTGAATTCAGATCCAGACATTTTCTTTTGTCATGTATTTGATCTGGATTTGGATCAAGATAAGATAATGTTTGGGAAAAGAACTTACTCAAGCATGCAGATTCAAAAATTTATTGACGTTTTTTCTATATTTGGATTTGAATTGAGATCGGAACAACCATGCTTACATAAACACTTTCTCTTACACAGCAACAAGATATGCAATAAAAGGAGTCCATCTTGGTTACTTTAAATGTCCTTTGGCATTGGTTGATTACTCTTTCTGAGATCATTTGGTTGGTTGGAGATGCAGATCCTTGGGCGTGGCTGGAATGATGCGAAAAGGAAGGCTACTATAGATCATGCTCTTAAATGCGAGGGAAGTGCTGCACTTAAGGCATGCTTCATCAATCAACTCTCTTGTCCTTTTGATAAGAAGAAAGAGGAAGTTGTTTTGGATGAAACTATACCTCCTTTAGTTTCACCTACTGCTACAACTTGTGCTTCTAATGGACCTGCAGTGGCACCTGTAGGAACTGCTATCCTCAGTGAAGAAGAGATAAATGCTTCACTTTTTTAGATCCCTCTTCAAAAAAAATGGGCATGATCCTACTACAACAGGGGAAATAATCTCAAACTCTTGTAACCATTCATGGAATGCAATTGACCAAACTGATCCGAATATTATCTATCAGGTACCACATATGGATGATTTTAACGGGAATAATAATCATATGTATCGGGTATCATCATTTAGTATCCCGGATCAATTCTTGAATGGAACTTGGTTTGATGGGCTTGATTGAGAACTACAAGCTTGAATTCATTCAATTTTACAACGTTGGTGATCGAGCATTCAGGCCTGTGATGGTTAGTTCCTGTGTCCTAATAAGGTTTTCTTTTCTGTACAGAGAATTTGACTAAAGAAAAGAAGATATAAACTTTTGGTTGATATGTTTTGTTTATTTTTTTCATAGTAATGTAAACTTGAATTTATCATAACAATATTGAATTTTGTTTTAATTCTTGGTTTGTGCTCTCAACGCTAACAACCAACCTCTACATTGCGGAGAATATCCCAATAAATATATATATATATATATATATATATATATATAATGATGTTTAATTTTTAAAATGTCCGAATTGCTGGGTCGAGGTCTGTGGTTAATTTGGATATATATATGTGAGAGTAAATGAATACTTGGGTTGGATTGTGAGTTAACCCGCTCATAAACTTAAAACGGTTAAAAATAAAAGTAATATGTTATCATATTTTTACTGTAATAATTTTTTCACGGTTTTTTATATCATGCCGACGGAAGGCTCTCGAGCTTGTCAAGCATCCAGATGTAGAGGACCATAGGTGAGCCTCTTTTACTCACGGGAGAGGTTACGAATGAGTCATTTAGACCCATCAGAGTTTCATCCAGGATGATGCCTAAGGGGTCTTTGTTTCCCCTACGCATGTGATAGGCTACTTCTAAAATTTTGGAAGATGGTTTATCATCCGCTGGAGCCATGAAAAATTGGCCAAAAGAATTGCCATTGTCATCAAGGAGGATCTCATGGTTAGAGGGATTTGTCCATTCCTCATTTTCATTTTTGTCCATCTCAAGAAGTCAATGACATTGTTCTTGAGGATTGTTTTGAATGTTGTTTTGCTATATTTGTATTCCTCTTGCAAGATCTTCCTCAGAGACATTGATTCTACATGTGGTTTTAAGTGCATAATGTTTTTGTTGTCCGCCATTAGGATAGCTCGAAACTCTTCTATGGTTGGGCACATGGCCCTTTCTCCCATATAGTAGACACGACATGTATGTACCCATCTCCTTTGTATTTGCATCATGAATGTGAGATTTATTTTGAAGTTTGTGAACCTCATGATGGGGGTTGGTCCGTAAATCCCATGGTTCTACCCATTTTCATGAAAGTTTTCAACCCATGGGATTAACTCGACATCCGTCAGCATGGACATCGTCTAAGATTAAAACTCAAAACATTTACAAACATGTTTTTTTGAAATGAAGGAACGTGTTTAAGATGATCACTTAGACTATACATGCATACACATAATACATATATAGTGGTCACATAAAGGTTGTAATGATGAGGTCTTTTGGTTGTTTGAACACGACAAACAACCGACTTGATGATAGTAACCGGGTTTTTTTTATTCTAAGGGAATCATAAGAAAGTATCATTCACCGATAGTGGAAAGGGTCAAACCGCCGCCATAAACTAGGGAATATAAATTCAATTGGGAATTTTCCCTCACCTCCAAAACGTCTATGTCCTATCGAACGACTCATTGCCAAAGGGTGAGGTCGACCTCGTCCATTCTAGTTTTTCCTCTCGTAACATCACTTGGTTTGTAACTAGTTGTCATTCCTCATTGATAATATTTGCACATAGATGTAGAAGTATTGATCTCGGTTGTATACTTCTTTGTTAGTAAGAAGAGGGTGATGTACCCTTTTTTTTTGGGAAAACGACTTAGCGTCATTTCATTAAAAATTCCCAAAACGGGAAAAAACACGAGTTTAAGAGATCATTCTAGATAGGCCTAGAATGATTTTGAAGTCGTAACATTCTGAATAAAAGCTAAAAACGTAAATGAATTATCTGTTTACAATGCTTTCAATTTTAGTGAGTTTAAAAAATGGTAAATTCCAGTTCCTACAGATATTCATTCTGCTCCGTGCTTGGAATTCCTCTTCACGTTCCCGCGAGGGCGCTGCAATCTGATACAATATCTTTCCATAACTCGTCAATGCTCCTGCGGGTTCTGTCATATACCCTTGCATTCCGTTCTTGCCAAATGTTATACACCACTGCTCCAAAGCCGCACTTGAACACGCTTGTTGTAAATCTATTTCCCTTGGCTTTGAGTAGTGCGCTTCTTTGATTTCATTCCATTCGCGGGAAACTGATAAGCTCCAGGCTTTTAAAGAATCTGTCCCAAAGCTCCGAAGTAATACAACAGCTCCCGAATAGGTGATCTATGGTTTCTTCATTTCCTATGCATAGAAGACAGCTCGCGTCCGGGATGCTCATATACTTACTGATACGATCACGTGTGCTGAGTCTTTCCCAGAAGGCGAGCCATAGGATGAACTGGTGTCGAGGGATAATCTTAGAAGAGGGTGATGTACCCTTTACACATAAAGGCATTAAAATAGGGTATAAGATACACGTCTTTTAAGTGTTGTACCTTTCAAGATAAGCCTATTAAGTGGGAAACGTGATATAAACATTTTAAAAGTCAAGTTTATGTTTTCGAGTTAAACATTTAATCCTAGTAGAGTCGCCAGAATGTAGTAACCCCCGGAAAAATCCTTTGTATCGGTTTTGCAGAAAAAAATTGAGGTTCGAGAATTCAACATCGGTTTGCGTGTCATGAATTTTCTTTTAAAATAAAATATTATTTAAAAGATTTTCAAATGATCCTAACAATCTTTGAAATTAATTAAAAATATTTAATTTCGGGGTTCAATTTTAAATAATTCAAAATTTTGCGGTGATCAAATTACAATTTGAATTTTAGTAATCCATTAGTTTAAATTAATTAAACTTAATTAATTAAAATATTATTTATTTGAAACAAAGTCGTCGATTGATTTTTGAAATTCTATAAAAGTTGGCATACGTGTATAAACATATTGGCCAAAGTTTCTTTTAATTCGTAGTTTGGTGATACTCAAGAAAAGACTTTCGCGCTTCATCCTTCATAACCGTTTAAAAATGGTCTCTACTTATAAAATTAACTTTGGAAAATCTGTTATATATCGTTTGAGTTTAAGTAATTATTCTTTCGGTCCTAGTCATTTTTCTAGGTTTTAGCGTTATTTATAATATTGAAACAGCAATATTTAAAATCCTGGTACCTGTTCTTGATGAGAACTAGGGAGGATTTATACATAAAGAACACAGTCGTTTTTAAGGGTGTTAGGGTTTAGAAATAAACACTAAACATGCATTAGTCAATATTTTTTGTGGAAATATCACAAAATATTTTGAAATCATTTTATAATTTTTAGGATTTTTAGAAAATGATTTGAGGTTCCAAAATTACAAAATTAATTTTGGGTTTTGAAAAGTGGAACCAAACAAGCTTAGAACTAGAGTCCTAAGCCTCAGGTTCGTTTTTATCGGTTGAGGTCAAAAGATCCTCTAACCAGGTTGAGGAGCCTCTCGGTCGAGGCTCGTGATTTTGGTCTGGGTGCCAAAGTCCCACGATATAGGTGTTAAGGACTCTCGATCCCTAGCTGAACTTCGGTCTGAGTGTATAAACCCATAGGTCTTGGGTTAGCTCTGGGCTAAGTTCATCGGTCATAGGTTTAGGATACTCAGTCCTAGGTTGAACTACTCAGTCTTGACTAAGATCCTCGGTCGAATCTTTCGGTCCTCGTTCAAATTTCTCAGTCCTAAGTTTTGGTCAAGATCGAGGATTCTCGGTCTTAGACTAACAATTATTGGTCCTCAAGAACACAAATGTTCATTTTTTAGTTTGTTTTTTTAGTTCGGATTCTTTAATCCAAGGGTTTGGGTAGTTTCACAAAGCTCCTAGGAACATTTTGATCATCATCTCAAGGTATTAATAAACCCGAATGATGATCAATTTGTTCAAAACAGTTTGTGATCAAACTTTTGATTTTTTATTTTAGAGTTGTTTTAAGGAGAAATGAGATATTCAATAGCTTCCTTATATCTCATATACTTGATTAGTACCAGTATAAGAACAATGAATGTTCGTTTTGACCAAATCAAGAACATAAAATTTCAATTATTTTTGAAAATTTTGATTTTGATCAAACATTATTCAAATAGTTGTCCAACATCATTACAATCATGTTGGGATGTTTTCTATGTTGTGATTCAACAGAATTAGCCCAGGAATAGCAAACCCGATTTTTGAATTTTAAAAATTCAAATTCGGGTTTTTGTTGTTAAGATCGATTGATCGGTTCTATCTTATCCAGATAGTTTTTAAATGATCCTAGGATAATTATTCAACCAAAAAACACCATAAACAACAAACATACAAGTTTATGAAATTTAAAATATAAAAATTTCAAATTCAAACTGTAAATATGAATTAGAGGGTGACTGAATCCTTACCAATGATTGAAGAACACTCCTTAGACCTTAGGGAAGTTGTTAGGATGCTCAGATCCAAGCTTTAAGGTCTTATCCAAAGTTTCAAAAAATCCAAATGCTTGAAACTTTAATGGCGGATTTCTGAAAATCAAAGATTGGAATGTGGAGACTGGATCTCTTGCCTTTGAATCGACTTAGGGGGGCTATTTATAGTTGCCCAATGTCGGTTGAGGCTTCAATTAGATTGAATCATTCAAAATCCATTTATGGTATTCTGGTTGTTTTTCCTCAAGTTGGCCAGAATAGGGATGAATCATCCCTATTTTGTAGGAAAAATTATCACCATCATAGGGTGATCATTTTAGGCTTTAAATAAGCCGAAATGGTTTATTAACGAGGGAGTTCCAAAAAGAAAGATCAAATATGGGTCTTTGATCTTATCTGTTGCGGCGTCGCGTTGAAAACGAAGGTGGCGCTCAAAACGACGTCGTTTTGAGCGCATTTGAGCGTTTCGTCAAGCGTCGTTGCGTTTTGACGGACAACGCTAACGTCCCGTTAGTGGATCCTCTTCCTCGCGTATGTACGCGTCTTCTGCTACAACGGGCTACGCGGGCGCGCCTGGAGCGTTGAATTGAGATTCAATGCTCATCTGACGGCCTTGGTTGCGGTTGTCGTTTTATCTCCCAATTTCGGCTACACCCGATTATTGGTTTTATTTTTATTTTAAAACCTTAAAGGTTTGTTTGAAATTGATTTTTTTTCAATCTTTTAATTTTAGTTTTAATTTTAATCTTTTAAATACACAAAATATTAAAATAAATATGACAAATATTTTATCAATTTATTTTATTTTATATTTTTAGGGTTAAATAAATAATTTTGAGAGATGAAATGGGTACCTTATTCATTTTAAATTATTTATTTTATTCCTTAATTTTTTCTAAAATTATTTTAAGATAAATAACATTTATCTCAAATATATTTATTTTCATTATTTTGACAATTTTTCTTAATTAATAAGACTTTAATTATCACACCAATTAGCTTAATTAATTGTTTTAATTGGTTTTGACTATAAGTTAAATATTTTAATTTTATTTATTTATAATTAAATTAAAATAATTTTTTAATCTAATAAATTAGTGGGTAAATTATGTGCTTACACAAATCATAATAAATAATTATTATGTAAATATCTTAAATTTTGTTAATATTTGTTAATATGAGAACACATGAATTTTTTTAAAGAAACATAAAAAATTATTTTGATTTTTTTTTAATAATATATATTTAATATCTAAATTAATTATTTTATATAAATATAATAAAATAAAATTAAATATTATACTGAATTCTGTAATGTGATTAATAATTTAAATATATTATATATATTTATACTTATTAAATTTAATAATAATTATTTTAAATAATAATTTTAATTTTTAATATATATATATATATATATATATATATATATATATATAAATCTATTTAATACATTTTATTTAAAATAATATTAATTAATTCACTTAATAATTATAATTAAAAATATATTTTACTAAAATTATTTTAATTTGACATCTTTTAATAAGATTAATAATTCTAAATTTATAAATATAATTTTAATTTATATTTTATTATTAAAATATAATAATTATTTTACATATTATAAACTTATTAATAAATAAGAAAAAACCACCCAACAAAAATTAAATTAAATTATTAAAATGTATTTAAATAAAATTATAATATTTTAAAAATATATTATATATTGTAATAATATATTATAAATAAAAATTTAGAACTATTAATCATTGTATTAAAATAATTTAATCTAAATTATTATTATTTACATGATTTGATTCATATTTATTTAAATATTTAAGTAATTATTCTAAATAAAATTTATTCTAAATAAATTTATATATAAATTAGAATTTTTATTCTTATTTAAAAATTAAAATAATAATTAATTTTAAATTATTTTATAATTAAATAATTAAGTTAAAATATTAAATTTATAATTTAAAAATAAATAAATAATAGTGTTGCACTGACTAGTTGCTTAAATGACTTGGCTTATATGAACAAATATATCATAATAGAGAGAGTTAAATTTAGGATAGTATTTTTCAGCATTGGATACTTGTTTGTGTGTAAATATTATAAATATATAATAACTTTATAAATTATAAATAAATACAAATTTATAATTTAAATTAAATAATTATAGATATATTATAGTCCAAATATAATATTTAAATTAAATATTAATTTTTATATTTAAAAAATAATAAAATATGTAAATTTACACCCCACACAAAATTGGGTACCGATATACCAATTGCGGTCACTATCACTTTGTGCCCTTCTTATATAGTTAAATATTTACATAAATATTATAAATATAAAATATATAATTTAAACAAAATAACTAATTATATAATTTTGACAATTTAATATCAATCATTATTTTTATATATACACATAAATATTAAGTTAAAATATATAAATATATTTGTAATTGATATATAATTATATAATTAATAAATTATTTAAAAATTATATAAATATTTAGAGTTAAAATATTGGTTTTTATATTTATTATTTAAAAACTAAATAAAAATATATAAATTATTATATTCTAAATATAATAATAAATTATGTAAATAGGTATTGTTAAGGAAAAGTATTTGACAAATTAAAGATTAAAAAATAAGAGGTTCAATAATTATATTCTTTAATTTGAAATGAGTACTCATCACGTACTAAGTGTCTTTTGTGATCAATAATCAAAATGTATTACCTAAGTCCGGAGTTGCCCCAATTTGATTATTAATGCAACTTTACATATTCAAAGATCATTATCAATTAATTAAATGTATTAACTATTAATTGAATAATGCTTTGAAACTAAATTATAATTTTAAAGATAAACTTTCAATATAAATGTGTTACATTAAGATTACATTCTTGAGTTAGCTTTTTTTTATAAAATGCAATGTTTAGATTTTCAATAATTACCCATGTGATTAAAATAAATTAGTTTTCAAAAGAATAATATGAATATTTTGAAATATTGGAATTCTTGAAACCAACTTTCAATGATGATATCAGATACTCTAATATAAAGTTGTTTCTAGGGAAATATAAAAAAATTAGTTAAAGTTTTGTGTACACTGTAATATAACTGTAATATATTGTTGTTAAAATCTCAAAATCATTCATTTTAACATAACTGAAACTTTAAATGAAATAGTATTACTATAAATACAATCTTCCAAGATTTAAAAGAAGAAAAAAACAGTTATTTAATATTTGAGAATGTTTAGAGATTGAAAAAGTTTTAGGTTTTTAAAGGAGGAAGGATAGACCATGTTTTAATAAGAGAGAAGACAGCTAACACGTTTTTTTTTTATTTTATTTTTTCTTTACAATTAATACTGTGTGTTGTTAGTAGTTGTTTTGTGGGTAGTATTA
>NW_025919357.1:0-12317 GCF_907164915.1 Impatiens glandulifera
AGATCTAAATAATTTATGAAGAAAACAGATTTTCTTTTTGCTATAAATGTAGGGATTACATGAACAATCTTCGTCGGCAGCATGAAATATCTATTGAGCGTTTTTGTTGAGAGTGTGTGTTTTTTTCATATAGTTTGTTGGGATGTATCATTTGGGAGATTCTCTGTGATGGAAAACTTGTACAATCAAGATCAAGTGGTGGAAAACATCTCAGTGTACACGAATGCTTGGTAACTCAAGTAGAACAATACCGATCAAATGAAGATCATTCGTGTACACTGCTGTGGTTGCTTCCCTGGGATGTATCATTTGGGAGATTCCCTGGGATGGAAAACATCTCAAGAGATAACTCAACAGGTGTATGACCCCAGTTATGCGTGAGAGATCCGCTGTGGTTGCTTCAATGGAGATGCCTTTGAAGCTGAGATGCAGCTTAATATTGTTAAATGTACAAATGTTTATGAAACGGGGAAATGTTTATGAAACTTGTAATGAAAATTTGTACGTCGAATTTAATAATTATTTGTTATTTATGTTTCATGCAAATGTCTTAACACTTAATAAAATAACGAATTGTTAAAATAATAAAGTATTATTCATCTACTCTTCTGGCTAAGTATACGTTGCCATAAGTCATATCATTGCCATAATTTTAAATGTAAGTTTTGGTCCGATTCGATGTGTAATGAATTATAAATAAAATTAAATGTGAGTAACGGATCTAAATTGAAAAATTGTTTGTAGCGAAGATTTATTCGCGGCGTGTATTTTCCTCCCACATTCTTCATCATTTGGTCTTCACATACAAGCGTGGTGTACTTACATCAGTTGTAAAGGGTATTCTCATGTAGGGGTTGTGTGTTTCACATGTAAGTCAACCTAGAATTCATTCAAGCGACTATTTATTCGCTTCAAAATTAGTTATGCACACGAATATATGTTCGCTTCTTTTACAAATATAATTAGATGAAGTCATGTGTTAAAAATTGAAAAAAAAACATAATTTGCAACTCATTAAAATACAATATTTATTAATAATTTTTTGATGTGACAACAATACTGCACACTGTTCCGATTTGATATGTCATTACAGGCTACATACAGTAATCCATAGATATGAAATGATTTCTTTATAGGGTTTTATACGAAAACACACTTCTTTTCTTTTTGAATGATGAAAGATATTTTCAATACATTTCCGTTGAATGTGGTCGACCTGAAATATGAAGATCAAGCGAATATTATGTCGTTTCGTAACAATGTTTTGTTTAATATAGAAACTTACAGGCGAATGATTCTTCGTTTTCCAATTCAATACAGTATGACATGAAAGTGTCAACAATAATATGTAACTTCAAAGATTGGATGCGACATCATCTTCGTTTTAAGGGTTTTACAGGCGAAGAAATGTCCGTTCGATTTACTGATTAGATATGTGTAAGGAAGCGAGCAACCAATCGATTGATCAATCGAAGGGGTTTACATGAACAGATCAGTTGTTTTACATTATACTTTGAATTGATCATGACATCCAAATTGCAATCAAAGAATGAATCAAAGCTAACGACAATGAGTCGATTTATATCACTACAGAATAAACGAACTACATAATGTAAAATATAACTTCAGACTATAATCAAACATAACTTCATAATATTGATGAATACACAAAAACATTCCATAATCCGTTTACATAAGTACTGCACAGATTAACCAAAAATATAGATGTTCAACAATACAAATGAAGCTCTAGTCTGATTCATGAGAGGATGACTCGTCTATCGGTCCTGTCAGCGACACGACCTCATGTTCGATGACGGGTGGAATGTATAGCTGAATGGCTTCGTTCACAGCATTGATCCATCGGTTGGGGATGAAAACCGTCAAGAATTTTCAATTATTGATGCGTACTCTAAGTAAAGATGTTGAGGAGTAAACATGAAGTCCTCCGGAGGATTGTCTCCATTTGAAGGTAGGGGATTCCGTAGGCCAAATTGTCTGTATATGACACTTGTGCAGTAGGAGGTAGTTCCCTGAAGGCCCAACAAAATGATGAATGGAGAACCCCTCATCTCGTACATCATTTCAGTAAACAGATACCACGGAACAATGAACCTAATTGGGTGAATATCCGAAATAAAATTCGGAGGCACGAGTCCATTGACCCTTTGCACTTGTAGATTGGCAAAGGAAGTGTAGGGAATTGAAGGACGGGGCAACCAATGCAACTTGTCTAACAACCAGAGGTATAGAACCAAAGGTGATCCACGGCGAGAATAGTTGTTTTCCTCGGGAACAAATTCGTTAAGACCAAGTAATGTCTCAGCAAGTACCAGGCTAGCCAGGTTTGGGGCGTTTCCCATCAGTGCAGGAACTACCCGCAGGAGCCTTTCCGAAGGCCGGCATCCTGCAGCCGGACATAAAAAAAATGAGCCAGAACCACAAGCATGATCAGTTTGCTTTGTGTGTGGTTGATGGTCCTCTCAGCTCCCTGGACACGCCAAATGTACTCGTCTATGTTTGTCATATTCAGAAATCCATGTTGGAGGGTAAACAAGAGAGCATCAAACATTGTACATCCATAGAAGCTGTCGCAAATGTGGACGGCCATATGAGGATCTTGATGGACAGGCAAGATCATGAGTGCATTTGTACCACACCTAAGGATTGAAGCAAAGTCCTCTAGCGTCGGGCATATGTGCATTTCCCCAATAACAAAAGAACGAGAGTCCGTATCCCATCTGCTTTGCATGTGGGCCATCAGTCCGTCGTTAACGTTTATTCGTAATAGAGGAAGAATCTCATCTACATGATAGACACTAAAAGGGACAGGGTCATCGTTGATCAGACTTAAGTATCGCTCCAGTTGTTGCTGCGATAAAACCAGCATGTCTGGGTCCATCTCTACATCCATCTTATGAGTTTTACGCTAATGACTGAAGGAAAGACAACGGTAGATAGAGATTCGGGAAGGAGTGAGAGTGTAATGTGAGAGTGAGAGTGAGAGTGAGGGTATGAGAGTGATGATCTTGATACAGCAGTAGTTGAAGTTAATAAATGAGTTTTCATTCTTGAATTGACATCAATACATACCACAGGTAGGTGCATTACATGTTGCGAGGATATCTTCGTTTATGAATTGGCAAACATATAGTGAAGAAGATATCTTCGTCTCGGATATTAAAAATATGGATTGCACCAAAAATTAACATAAGAAGATATCTTCGTTTATGATTTACAAAATGTATAGTTGCGAGGATATCTTCGTTTATGAATTTAAAAACATATAGTGAAGAAGATATCTTCGTCTCGGATTTCCAAATATGGATTTCACCAAAAATTAACATAAGAAGATATCTTCGTTTATGAATTTCAAAATTTTCAGTGAAGAAGATATTACGGTTGCAAGTTTTTCAGTTTCATGATGTTGACAATATATCTTCGTTTAAGAATATTAAAACACACAGTTAAGAAAATATCCTCGTTTATGATTTTAAAAAAATCGGTACAAGAAGACACATCAAACATCAATACATTATAACTCCATACATTAACATCTGAATTGCAGTCCATACATTAAGATCTGAATTGCATTATAAGTTATAATTCACTATCAAACATCCATACATTAAAAAATGTGAATTGACCTGTGTAAACATAAGAATTACTGTACAAGTATAATTCCGTATAAGACATACAAATCCCTAATATCTTGATCTAATTGCAGTCTTTAACTTGAACCTATTGACATTGTGCTCAGACATAAGAATTCTGTATAAATATTTAATCCTCAACGTACTCAAAGCTTCTTCGGCCTTCAAAAGAACAAGAGAAAGTATAAGAACATCTAAAATTGTTCAATGTCATCTACTAAAAATTAGATATGGTATAACACTTACATTATTTTCGTTGATGTCAATAGACCAATTCTTTGCGTTCCTCTATATGTTTCCATATGTCTCATTAAGTATACACCACAGTCTGTCTTGTTTGTTTTGTCTTGCCAGTCCAGCTTTGGTGCCGTTATCCTGTATTTTTTAACCTTGGCAGCCATTCTGTCCATGCCTTGACTAACAAGAATTCACAAAACAATCGAGTTGTTTACTCAAAGTGACATACTTGTCCAAAATTTTCATTCCATGAGGACGGCCGGAGTTGTCATACAAAGGCAATTTCAAGTAATTGATAACCGCGAGTCACCTATGCAATCGCCCTTTGAAAGAAGATATAAGAATGCACAAATCTTGGTATGACACTACAATTAAAATTTAAAAACAGTTCAATTTTGGAATTCTAGTAGCACTAAAATACATTACATAATGTTGTTTGTAATGATGTATCAGGATGACTACATTCAACAATATATGAACGACGTAGACCCCGTTCTTGGTAAAAAGTATGGCGGTTTGGAAAAGACATGTCTGAAATTGCCATGGCAGGATTCAAGAATACACTGACTGCGGCATTTATTGCATGAGACACATGGAGACGTATGAAAGGTGAGGTTGAAGGGGGTGGAAAACTCGTCGGCTTTGTGGAGTTACAATAAATGTAGGAACCAAATAAGGACATTGAGGATGGAATACTGTTGGCGTGTCATTGGCTCGGAGCTCAACAAGGCAAGGAGCGAGTGGTCTACAATTCCTGCCGTAAATGGATAAGTCAATGATTTAGGAACTGTATACATATTGTGTAATTAAATTTACAAATTATGTTTACGTTCACATGAGTACAATAATGTACTCATAGACAGATGGGGTATTAAACTATGCCTATAATTGTAATGGATTTATTGTTACAATAAAGAATATGTTGTGTAATTTCAATTCTAAAAAATTGTTACTTCACATCCTCCACTTAGGAACGTGTTTACATGAAGTGTTTTTTTATGTAAATTTGATTTTCAATACTTGTTCAATTATGTGTTAAATGAATAAATTAAGTGAAATAACATGAGCCATAAATATTCGCTCAAACACCTTCTCTTCATAAATATGTATGTGAAGCCTCTAATTCATGAAAGAAATATGAAGAGAAGTAAATATTCGCCTCTAATACATATTTCGATGAAGCGAATACATATTCGCCTCACGGTACTGATAATGTAAAGCCACCATCTCATCCATGAGAAGCGGGATGACTTGTCATGTCACTGCACTTACCACGACATGTAAATACCAGTTTCAACATAAAGATAAATTTCATCAACAAAGATGGTTAGGTTCAAGCGAAAACATCTTCGCCTCAGTATTAGGTTTCATTTTCTCAATTGCAACTAAAAGGATACTTAATATTAGTTGACTTGGGGCGAATAAATTTCGATTCATATAGGGTGTTTGTAATTTTTAGAAATGAATTAGTGTGGTCATTCATTTGGTATTTCATAAAACTTCGCATGCATACATTCGACCTTATTCTTTGTTTCAAATCCAACGTACATACAATACTATATACATATCAGATTTCACATGAAACTGAATTCGATAGTTGAGATGACAAAAGAACAGTGAACGGAGTATTGGCGTCCATGCTGAAACTTTCGTCCCATTGTTGAGGAGTTGAGAACTGAGGAGTTGTCGTTGGCATTGCACTTGATGGCTGGAAAGGAAGATCAAATTTATTTAAAAGTATGTTATTATATGAATATTAATAACACAATTATTAGTAAAGAAGGGTAAGTCAGCAATTTCATACCGGAATATGTGATTCACTAGTTATTCTTGTTGATTTTCGTTTTCTTGAGTTCTTCTCCAGTCCACTCTTTCCTTCTCTTACCCGACTTTGTTGGCTTCTTAGTTTCATTCCTTTTGCTTGCACATGGGCACCCTCGGCCGAACGTGATAAACCGGTTGGTGGAGTTTGCATATTTAAACTCTCCTGCAATTTTTTATCCACAACGTGCACTGGCTCAGCATGATTTCTTTGACATGATTGTAAGTGTCATCTCTTTCGGCTGCCTTGTTAAATAAATGCAATGGACAACCCACACAAATCTCTGTATCTTATGTTATGAAGCTCACTCGGATCAACATTAGTACTGTCCACGGTTGGATCAGTTCCAAATATTCCATCTTTGGCTGTTCTTGTCCACCTCTTCAATATCAACGTCGGAGGAATCTTCAACACGTCAATCGTTGTGAAAATCTTTAGGATGTGAGCACACAAAATCCCTCCAAATTCAAATTTACAGCAGCTACACTCGATATTCTTATCGTCATTCTTATGAACTGTAACTGTATGAGAGCATCTCCTAGTGTGGGGTGTTACCTTGTATTTTCTGTGTGTGTCAACATCCTCTAACATTTCAACACCACAATCATGCGACATAAACCATTGTTGTTCAAAGCACTTAAAGACCTCTGGGGTGTAAACTTTGCAGGCATCCTTTAAGATCAAAACTGGATAGTTAAGACTTGGTTGGCTGGTAATTGATTTGAAATCAGCCTTCAACACATCATATCTTCTTTCATCAAGTAGTCTTTCAAAGTGTTTGAAAAATTCTAAAAACTTGTGTTTGTATGAGCAGTACCTTTTCAACATACTGTTCATACTCTCACTTCTCTGTGTTGTCGTCATATCAGCACAAAACATTTGTCGTCCATACACTAATGCCCACTTTCGCCTGATGCTAACATGCGTTTCAACCAATCGTTGTTTTCAAGCCCGTAGTTTGTCAACATTTGATTCCAAGCTTCAACAAACTCTATCTCTTCTTCAAAATCATATATACACGAAGAAAAATCCTTAGAAAAATCTCTGAAATTATGGAACACCGAGCTAAGATGTATGGCTGCATTTTGAAATATGTGCCAAATACAGAGACGATGATTTGTTTCGGGCCATTGAGACGCCAAGGCCTTAGCCATGGCCGCGTCTTGATCTGTAAGAATGGTTTTTGGTTTTTTTCCCATGCATAGCTTTGGGTGAAAGTCTCAAACAACCAATCAAAAGTCATCGCAGTTTCATCGTATAATAGAGCTGCTCCAAAAAGAATTGATTGTTTGTGATGATTGACACCTACAAAAAAGCGCAACTGGACGACCTTCATTATTCTTCTTGTATGTGGTGTCAAAACTGACCACGTCTCCGAAGTATGAATAATCGGACCGCATGTTGGAATCACACCAAAAAATATTCGTTATCAAATCGTCCGCATCAAGTTGAAAAGCATTATAAAAACCAGGATCATTGGATTGTTTGTTCTGCAAATACTCTAATATACCCCCTGTTTCCCCAAAATTACATTCTCTGGTTCTTTTCGTGCGCAGGTAATTTTTGTAATCCTCAGGAAGAAAACCTAGATTCTCCCTTCCACCGATTTGTTTAGACATTAGAGCATGTGATGACTTAGGAGGAATTCCCACGTTAGTGGCCATCTCGATATGTAAGCCTGCAACTGCAGAAATATTCCTATGGCATCTATACAGGTGAGTTTTCTTTGGACTTGCAAGAGGATGACTATGATCACTAATAAAATTTACCACTTGGAACTTTCCATTGTCTGCACGCTTTATCCTCAATTTCGCTTCACAACAGAACCGAGTCACAGAACGTCTACGTTTCACATAGACATCACGTTTGTCCTTTCCCCGTTCACCCTGTGCACTACAACAAAAAACTCTATCCAGTATTTTACCCTCCTTGTCTACATGTTTTGAACTGCGCCTTATACCAAATCCAATTAGTTTAGCGTATGCTAAGTAGAATACGTAGCCTTCTTCTTCACTCTCAAATTCTCTACCTAAAAGTGGAATTAAGTTGGATTCGATGTCCTCCAAAGGTTGGCCGTTTCCATCGAAATTCAATTGACGACGACAAGTAGCAGATTCGCTGTTCAGTTTGAACAAGTGGAAAATAGAGGTTTGTAGATTATTGGAAAATGAAAACAATATAAGCGAAGAAAGCTTCACTTCAACAGTATGAAGATTGTAATATTAGGCGAATATAGTTTCGCTTCATAAGATTTTATCTCATAATATAGTAGTGAAGAGATCTTCGCTTACATGTGCACTACAAAAATTGGAGAAGTTAAACAATGTTACCTTAAATCAATAATATCATTCTCGTCCATATCATTCTCGCTGATACGTATTCCTTCCTGATAATCAAAAAGAACAGAACATTTCATGTCGAGTATTCAAAAAACATAGAAAAGGTTGGGAAGAAAAGTAAAGGAGGTATAGATGACATTCAAAAACATACCATTTTATAATTTAGGAAGACGGATTGATATTATAATGAAGTCTCCGGCGAAGGAGAGGTCGATGGTAGACAATGTAGTATAACTCCGGCGAAGAAATGGTCGTACAGTAGAGAGAGAGAAGAGTACAAAGTTGTCTAGCTTAGCAGCATGGCTTGCTGCATGCAGCATTTAATGAAAAGGTGGCAGGTGTTAGGTGGCGGTGAGGTGACTTGTTAAAAAAATTATTTCATTTTAATAATTAAATGACAAAAATTATTATGAAATTAAATTAATAAATCAATCAATCAATCAGTAAGCGAAGATTTCTTCACATTATTGTTTTGACAATTGTTTTACAAATATTATTTTGACAGTAGTTTTAAAAAATATTAATTATTTATCAAATTTATACTTCAAGTTATACAGTATTTGTTAATGTTTCAAGATTTAGTTAAATATAAGGCTGATGTTTAAAAAAAAAACAATTCGAAGAACAAAAAACATAATTCTGAAATCAAATATGACATTGAATTTTCAAGAATGCAAAATATTCAAATATTAAGTAACAAATTAAACCAACACATGTCTATTACAAAAACAAAGGCTGCAAATCACAAGCAGCAATGGATTCTAGCAAGCTTGTGTGAGGAACACCAAACACATCCAAATATGTCTTCAGAGGATTCTCTGCCTCAAATACCCAAACAAGTTCATTAACATCGTGCCTAGACTTGTCGTATACAACTATAGTTTTGTCGTCCTCGGGCTCGACAAATGGATTCTCCATTTCTTTAGTTGTACCTCCTCCAGCAATTACAAACCCCATAAGATCAAGTTTGTAAGCCGGGATGAATTCCCCTGCAAATATGAAGGTGTAACTGTCGAAGAGTTTGGGCAGCTGAAAGAAAATACAATACATTATTAGTAATGATGGACAATTGAATATCATATGGAGGAGGGAATAAGACAAAACTTACATTGTTCAAATAACGCATTCTGCCAGCTCTTGGACCGCCCACAGTCCCATGATTATCTCGCTGCACCTCGTATGGTTCCTCGTCCACGTAACAGTTAAATCTGATTGATGATTTTATCCCTGTATAAAAGCAATAGGTGTTTTTAGTTTCATATATGTGAAAATGAATATTGAGTTAACAGTAAAGGGTTAAGAATAACAGAGTCTCACAATCAATGGTAAGGACCCAACTCCCGTTCAATATGCCCTTCAATACTTTGATAGTGCGACCGCATCCACCATTAGAATCGGTGGATGCTATGACGTGGGTAACATCGTCTCGCCACCTCATTGACACCGTGGCACCACATGTGTTAGCATATTGTTGCATCAAGTGCTGTTTAAGAACAATCATAAATATTTCAGTTAAACAGGATGAAAACTTAAACAATATGGAAAAAAAAGGGAGAAATGTAACGAAGAGTACTATCTCTTCACTTGTTAATTGATTTGGGCATAAAATCCAATCTTTGCCAAAGTTTTGGACGGATGCTGAGGCAGCCTGCACGTGCATGAAAAAAAAAACGGTCTTTGTGAGTATGTACTAGGGTTTCAGGGAAATAATATCACAAAACACAACACTAGGTAAGTTTTCCTAAATAACATTGATTTACAGTCAAGGTAACATTTTGAGAGTAGGGTTTCCAAAAGATTAAAGAGACAACAACATCACATAACAGAATCTAGTGTAGTAGTTCCATAATCCTAAATATTAAAAGCTACTAGTCAGGAATACGTACCATTGTGGAGTCGTGAAGATGTGGATTCAGGTTCGGTCGACGGGGAGCCGGTTACGAATCGCCGTGAAAAGGAGGCAGGAAGAGAGAGAGATGAATCGGGCGGAAATGATAATAAAATAATCATATTAGGGGGTATATATATTCATGTAACCGGGGCGAACATGTCTTCTTTCGAAAAGCGACTATTCATTCCATGTAACATGACACAGGGACCAGGGGCGAATAAGTGTTCTCTCGAGAAGCGACTATTCAATCCATTTTACATGGAACATGGTCTAGGCGAACAAATGTTCTTTTCCAGCGAAAAAATTTAAATAAATAAAAAAAAGTAATGAATTAATTGAAGCAAATATACCTTCGCTCATGAAGGTCTCCAGCCAAAAAAAATTAAATAAAAAAAAATAGGAAAAAAAAACTAGCCGGTAATTGAGGCGAAGATTTGTTCGGTTGCTGCATGTCATCTTCAATTAATTGAATTAATATTTAATAAACGGAAATATAAAATCCATGTCATTTTGGTCTTCACATAAACGGGTAAGTGTCTTTACATGGTAGTCAAGCGGTCTTCTCATGGGTGGGTAGGGGGGTTTTACATGAGGTTTTTATTAGAATGAATTGACGCAAATATATCTTCGCTCCAGAGAGTCTCGAGGCAAAAAAAATGAAATAAAAAAAAAATAGGAAAAAAAAAATAGCCGGTAATCGAGGCGAAGATTTGTTCGGTTGCTGCATGTCATCTTCAATTAATTGAATTAATATTTAATAAACGGAAATATAAAATCCATGTCATTTTGGTCTTCACATAAACGGGTAAGTGTCTTTACATGGTAGTCAAGCGGTCTTTACATGTGTGGGTAGGGGGGTTTTACATGAGGTTTTTATTAAAATTAATTGAAGCAAATATACCTTCGCTCATGAAGGTCTCCAGCCAAAAAAAATTAAATAAAAAAAAATAGGAAAAAAAAACTAGCCGGTAATTGAGGCGAAGATTTGTTCGGTTGCTGCATGTCATCTTCAATTAATTGAATTAATATTTAATAAACGGAAATATAAAATCCATGTCATTTTGGTCTTCACATAAACGGGTAAGTGTCTTTACATGGTAGTCAAGCGGTCTTCTCATGGGTGGGTAGGGGGGTTTTACATGGGGTTTTTATTAAAATTAATTGAAGCAAATATATCTTCGCTCCAGAGAGTCTCGAGGCAAAAAAAAAGAAATAAAAAAAAAATAGGAAAAAAAAAATAGCCGGTAATCGAGGCGAAGATTTGTTCGGTTGCTGCATGTCATCTTCAATTAATTGAATTAATATTTAATAAACGGAAATATAAAATCCATGTCATTTTGGTCTTCACATAAACGGGTAAGTGTCTTTACATGGTAGTCAAGCGGTCTTTACATGTGTGGGTAGGGGGGTTTTACATGAGGTTTTTATTAAAATTAATTGAAGCAAATATATCTTCGCTCCAGAGAGTCTCCAGGCAAAAAAAAAGAAATAAAAAAAAAATAGGAAAAAAAAACTAGCCGGTAATTGAGGCGAAGATTTGTTCGGTTGCTGCATGTCATCTTCAATTAATTGAATTAATATTTAATAAACGGAAATATAAAATCCATGTCATTTTGGCCTTCACATAAACGGGTAAGTGTCTTTACATGGTAGTCAAGCGGTCTTCTCATGGGTGGGTAGGTGGGTTTTACATGAGGTTTTTATTAGAATGAATTGCAGCAAATATATCTTCGCTCCAGAGAGTCTCGAGGCAAAAAAAATGAAATAAAAAAAATAAAAAAAAAATCCAAGAAAATAAAAGATTGAATTACTTGAAGCGAATATTATATCGTTGCCTGTGTTATTTAATAAATTAAATTAATATTTAAAAAACGTAAATATAATATGACTGTCAATTCGGTCTTTACATGGACGTGTAAGTGTATTTTCATGAACGGCAGGCGTTCTTCTCATGGGTGGGTATGCGGGGTTTACATGAGGGTCATGGCAACGGGCGTGTAGATCAGAGCGAAGATATCTTATCTGGGTATTATCTGAATATTATATTATTTCCTGGCGTTAACGGGCGCTTCCGTTAACGGCGTCTTGTGTGAACCCGGGCCTAAACCCGGATTCCGGATTCTCCCTCCCTCCGTCTCCTGCCCAGATTTATTTATTATTAAATTAATAATGCTGCAATCTGATTGGTGCGCCACAGGGGAACACGGCAATCGGTAGCAGAAGATCTGAACTGAAAAACTAGTGATTCCACACCCAAACAAAAAAAAAAACTAAGTGTTTATTTTAACATATATAAATAATATACTATGCCATTATAACTTTGGATCAGTTATATATATATATAATTTTACTCCTTTTCAATCGGTCAATTTATT
>NW_025919358.1:0-8000 GCF_907164915.1 Impatiens glandulifera
TGGGCTTCAGCCACCCGAGTCCATACATAGACCCGTCTCTGCATATACCCAAAGTATATCTATCTTTTTTTTTTCTAGTATAATAAAAACTCAAACTTACTAACCGGTAACAAACCTACGTACATGTCAATTATGAATATTAGAATAAAAAAACTCGAGGAGAATCCGGTTGATTACATTGATAAATATATATATTTTGAAAAAATATCATCATTAAAATAAAATTGATAATATTAATGAAAAAAATGATCATTTTATAAAATGGCTAAAAAACAATTCGAGAAATACAATTAGAGAAATACAAGAAATAACAAAGTTCAAAGTGTCAAAATAAGAAAAAAAACACAATTAAGACATCTAGACAAAATAATAATAAAATTTTGCCCTTTACCCATGGTTACAATTGTTAAAAGAAGAAAACCTTTTAAGATTTTAGTCGTTTTTGTTTTTGTCGGAAAATCTTCAAATTCTTTTATTTCAAATGATCCACCCTAAAAAGATATAGATGTGGTGATGATGCCAAATTATTATTTTCCCATCAATTCAATCTTTTAAAAAATCCTAACATACATAACTCGTAAGCATAACTCATATAGTCATATAGATGTTGATGAATATATTATCCTTAATTTCCGAATTCAAATTATGCATTTTTATCTCATCCTTAAATTTTAAGAGAATTTACTAGTCTATTATAAATATTAATATTTGTTTTTAATCTCATTTGGACGAACAGTTTCCCAAACTAACCTTGTTTGGCGTTCACTTTCCCAAACTAACCTAGTTTGTTCATTTATTCCCAAACTAACCTAGTTTACTATTCAAACTCAGTTTTTTTTATTTTTTATTTTTTTATTTTTTTTAACATTTCAAATTTAATATATATATATATTTAAATTATTATTTATATAAACTAAATTATTTATATTTTGATATATATTTTAAATTATTATTTTTATAAATTTGATTATTTATATTTTGATATATAATTTAAATTATTTTTTTATAAATTTAATTATTTATATTTTAATATATATATATATATATTTACATTTCAAATTTATTATATATATATATTTACATATATATATGTGGCAGTATGATTTTTATCCCTATAAATTTATTTTTTTTATTATTCAAATTATTATTTATATTTATTGGGTTGTCTTTTATTAAAATAATTCTGACAACTTTTCATTCAAATTATTATTTATATTTATTGGGTTGTCTTTTATTAAAATAATTTTAACAACTTTTCATTATAATATAATTTCACAATAAAAATTTTATCAATTTTTATTGTGTTTTCTTTCTAAAAATATGTCTTAAGTTAATGAACCATTAAATATTTATATTAAAATATAAATAATTAAATTTATAAAATTAATAATTTAAAATATATATCAAAATATAAATAATTTAATTTATATAAATAATAATTATATATATATATATATATATAATAAATTTGAAATGTAAAAAAAAATAAAAAAATAAAAAAATAAAATAAAATGAGTTTGAATAGTAAACTAGGTTAGTTTGGGAATAAATGAACAAACTAGGTTAGTTTGGGAAAGTGAACGCCAAACAAGGTTAGTCTGAGAAACTGTTCCATTTGGACTCTAGGGCCTATTGGTAAAAACACTTTCTTTCTTTCCTGTAGGCCCAGCCCAGACCTTTCGGACATAACCATAATGGGTGATCAGCCTTTGAATGGGCATGTTTGATATAGTTTATTTCAATTTAATCTAAATTAATATTTTACTCATTACATTTTTTTTATTAAAATTATTAATTAAAATATTGTTATTTATAATATTAATTTTTTTTTTTTTTTTTTTGTTGAATATAGGACGATAGTTGAACGTTAATACATAATGATAAAATAATTTTTTTAAATAAATAAATATTAACTAATCAAGTGATGTGATTATAAAAAATGATGGTCTATTAAAACAAGGCATTACATAAATTATTTAGTTTTATATTTTTGATAATTAATATACTCTTTTTCAGAATTAAATTAAAGATAATAATGAAATATAAAAAAAGGTGTAATTTAAGAATTTTGGTGGAATTTGGGCATAATATTTATATAATTTTAGGAGATTACATGTTAATGTTATTGATGAATATTTTTGTATGACATGCTAAAAAAAGAAAAGTAATTTGGTTCATAATTAGTTAATTATTATCTTGAAACATAAAAATAAAAAGGGGAATAATGTCAATTTTATCATCAAACTATAGTTGAATACTGAACAAAGTTCATACCACTCTAGTTAAACTTAATGATTCATCTATATCACTAGTTACCAAAAATCCAACTCCGTTAAGTTTTCCGTTAAATGATGAAACATGTGATTGACATGTCATTTTTTTTATATTAATATATATTATATTTTTATTTTTATTCATAATTTTTAAATAATAAAACTTTATATTTTCAGATTTATTAACCAAACAATCTAGATATTTTAAGAGAAATTAATAATAATTTAATTTTTTAATTAATATATTTTCAATATTTAATTTTATTAACGAATTTTATTATTTAAAATGTTAATAAAAATAAATGTTGAAAATATATTAATTAAAAAAAGTGAATTATTGTTAATGTTTCTCAAAATGAATAATTTATTTGATTAATGCCATTAAAAATATAAATTAAATTTTATTATTTAGAAATAGTGAATAAAAATAAATATATAATATATATTAATTTTAAAAAAATGACATGGCAATCACAAGTGTTATCATTTAACGGAAAACTTAACGGATTTGAATGTTTTTGTCCAGCAGTGACATAGATGAACATTAAACTCAACTACAGTGGTATGAGCAACCAAAAATTAGTTTAGTGATATACGTGAATATTTCATTATAGTTCAATGATAAAATTGACATTCTTCCCAAATAAAAAGTTATTTAATTTATTAAATTAAAATGTCTTTTTAATAAATTATTATTTATGTATTTATACATTTTAAATAAAAGATTATATAATTATAAATAAAAACATTTCCAATTATTTTATATATTTTGATAATTAAATGACTTCAAATTATTACTTCTAACTTTGATTATGTTAAATTGTTTTTGTTTTTTCTTTTTCCATTTTTATAAAATAATATAATTAAATTTGAAATTTTGTATTTCTGAATAAACTCAAACCCAACTCATACAGTTGTTTTCAAACGGTTGGAATATCCTATCATACTATTTCATTAACCAACTATACTATTTCATGAACTTAACATTAATGTTTCAAAACCATTGAACAAACTGCACATTGTTTAAAAAAAAAATAATCAGGATTCACTTTTCAAAAATCCATTAAATCAACCCATATTGGACCATTCAATTTCCTTTTTATTTTCTTTTTATTTCATTGAATTGTTGAGATTACAACGTAGACAAAATTGTATGAATCTTATATAGAATTACGAGTAAGTATATAGAGTTACGTAAGTATATTTAATATATATAGACATTACAATATTTTTATAAGAAACTAACGTAATAATATAATATAATATTAATATTATCACAACATTAATATTGTGATAATATTTTTAAAAGATATTATTATATATTATAACATATTTTTCAAACTCAAGATAAAAATGATTTGAATCTGTGAAATATTTATGTTAGTTCTCTAAACTTCAAAAACTCGTGAGTGTTGAAATTCATTCAATTACAGGATGATAGTGTCTTGACTGATAAACCAACGAAGAATGTATAATCTCATTGGCATATAATGTTGGAGTAAAACAACAACTAAAAATAAAACTCCAAAGTTACTCATTAGTCTCAAGATCCATTCAACGACGAAATGACAGTTTGTTGCCTAAAACGAAAATCAACAGAAAAATATACATGAGTATAGAATATTTGGGTGAAACAACACTTGAAAAAAAAACCATCATAACGAAACTATGACAATGTGCTATTTAAATAACTAGTAAAAAGTAATACGATTAAATTAAGACCAATAAAAATATAGATATTAATTACATGGGGTAAAATAACAACTGAAAATAAAAACTTAGAGGATATAATAGTCAAATAAAATAAGAACATTAACTAAAACTAGATTTCTAACATATATAGCATTTAGCCCGTGCATTTGCACGAGTAATAATATAAAAACCGTGAAAAAAAATTACGGATAACATTTTTTATTTTATTTTTAACCGTTTTAAGTTTATGGGTGAGTCAATCCACAATCCGACACAAGTATTCATTTACTCAACATCATTATATATTAGTTAGTTAAAAAGTTGAACTTATATTAATATTAAAACGTCCCGCGTTTATCAAATTTGGTGTTGAATTTAAAATATAAAGTCTTTGTAGCCTAGTTGGTTAAAGAGTTGTACTTGTTTTGTTAGGTTGCAAGTTCAAAACATACCTCTATCATTTTTAATTTTATTTTTAACCGTTTTAAATTTAAAAACGGGTCAACCCACAATCCGACCCAAGTATCCAAATTAACCACAGCTCTCGACCCGGCAATCCGGACACTTTAGAAATTAAGCATCATTATATATATATAGATTAGTTAGTTAAAAAGTTGAACTTATATTAATATTAAAACGTCCCCCGTTTATCAAATTTGGTGTTGAATTTAAATATAAAGTCTTTGTAGCCTAGTTGGTTAAAGAGTTGTACTTATTTTGTTAGGTTGCAAGTTCGAAACATACCTCTAGCAGTTTTAATTTTATTTTAACCATTTTAAATTTAAAAACGGGTCAACCCACAATCCGACCCAAGTATCCAAATTAACCACAGCTCTCGACCCGGCAATCCGGACACTTTAAAATTAAGCATCATTATATATATATAGATATCTAAAACAGTAAGCATTGATAGAGGCAACAGTTTATGACTTTACGTGCTTAAGAACGAAATAAGATTCGATACCATGTTTAAAAAAAAATATATAAAAAATATATATAATATATTAAATGTTATATAGAGTTAAATAAGGTAAATCTATTATAGACATTAATTAAATTAAAAAATAATATAATAATAATATTATCATAATATATAATATTGTAATAATATTTTACAGAGATATTGATTTGTTTTGAAACTTTACGGAGCTAGGTTTGAACAATTATTTTTAATTATTAAAAAAATTATTTATGTATTAAATATTTTATTAAGGGATTGATTTAAATGAAATAATGTTTTGAAATATATTTAATTATATATATATATATATATATATATATATATATATATATATATATATATTAACATATTTAATAATATTTGTTCGTTCAAACTTCATTATTCCAAACATACTCATCATCTTCTTCTCTCAATAAAGATCTAATCACATTTTTTTGGTGGAGAATATTAAGAATTAGATTACTTCTAATTTAGCTAATGTAGTATTAACCCAAATTATCTAGTATCAAATACAAATCTTATCTAAACATAATTAAATGTGTTTTTCTTCTAGTTTAGTGTTAAATAGAAGTAAAAATAGTGATTTATAAGAGATCAAATATCACACTTACGATTATTACTTAAAATGTTTTAAATTGAATGGGAGGAAAATTAACTTTCTAACTTTCACAAAATAAACAAATGAAAAAAAGTAAGAAAAAATTTAAAAATTGAATTCTAAAACTAATCTTATATTCAAACACAAATAAATGCTCATCATTAGCAGTTCAGATCTTCTGCTACCGATTGCCGTGTTCCCCTGTGGCGCACCAATCAGATTGCAGCATTATTAATTTAATAATAAATCAATCTGGCAGGAGACGGAGGGAGGGAGAATCCGGAAATCCGGTTTAGGCCCGGGTTCACACAAGACGCCGTTAACGGAAGCGCCCGTTAACGCCCGAAATAATATAATATTCAGATAATACCCAGATAAGATATCTTCGCTCTGATCTACACGCCCGTTGCCATGACCCTCATGTAAACCCCGCATACCCACCCCTGAGAAGAACGCCTGCCGTTCGTGAAAATACACTTACACTTCCATGTAAAGACCGAATTGACAGTCAGATTTTCTTTAAGTTTATTAATATTAATTTAATTTATTAAATAACACAGGCAGCGATATAATATTCGCTTCAAGTAATTCAATCTTTTATTTTCTTGGATTTTTTATTACTTTTTTATTTAATTTTTTTTTGCCTCGAGACTCTATGGAGCGAAGATATATTTGCTTCAATTAATTTTAATAAAAACCCCATGTAAAACCCCCCTACCCACACATGTAAAGACCGCTTGACTACCATGTAAGACACTTACCCGTTTATGTGAAGACCAAAATTACATGGATTTTATATTTCCGTTTATTAAATATAATACAATTAATTGAAGATGACATGCAGCAACCGAACAAATCTTCGCCTCAATTACCGTCTAGTTTTTTTTTTCTATTTTTTTTTATTTCATTTTTTTTGCCTCGGACTCTCTGGAGCGAAGATCTCTTTGCTTCAATTAAGTTTAATAAAAACCCCATGTAAATCCCCCCTACCCACAAATGTAAAGACCGCTTGAATACCATGTAAAGGACACTTACCCGTTTAATGTGAAGGACCAAAATTACATGGATTTTATATTTCCGTTTATTAAATACTAATACAATTAATTGAAGATGACATGCAGCAAACCGAACAAATCTTCGCCTCAATTACCGGCTATTTTTTTGTTCCTATTTTTTTTTTTTTCATTTTTTTTGCCTCGAGACTCTCTGGAGCGAAATCTCTTTGCTTCACTCTCTGGAGTGATGGAAAACTTGTACAATCAAGATCAAGTGGTGGAAAACATCTTCAGTGTACACGAATGCTTGGTAACTCAAGTAGAAACTACCGATCAAATGAAGATCATTCGTGTACACTGCTGTGGTTGCTTCCCTGGGATGTATCATTTGGGAGATTCCCTGGGATGGAAAACATCTCAAGAGATAACTCAACAGGTGTAGGACCCCAGTTATGCGTGAGAGATCCGCTGTGGTTGCTTCACATGGAGATGCCTTGAAGCTGGAGATGCAGATGAATATTGTTACAATGTACAAATGTTTATGAAACGGGGAAATGCTTTATGAAACTTGTAATGAAAATTTGTACGTCGAATGATAATATTTATTTGTTATTTATATTTTCATGCAAATGTCATTAAACATTAATAAAATAACGAATTGTTAAAAATAATAAGTATTATCATATCATTGCATAATTTTAAATGTAAGTTTTGGTCCGATTCGATGTGTAATGATTATAAATAAAAATTATATGTGATTAACGGAAAGAAATTGGAAAATGGTTTGTAGCGAAGATTTATTCGCGGCGTGTAATTTCCTCCCACATTCGTTCATCATTTTGGTCTTCACATACAAGCGTTGGTGTACTTACATCAGGTGTAAAGGGTATTCTCATGTAGGGGTTGTGCGTTTCACATGTAAGTCAACCTAGAATTCATTCAAGCGAATATTTATTCGCTTCAAATTAGTTCTGCACACGAATATATGTTCGCTTCTTTTCAAATATAATTAGATGAAGTCATGTGCTTAAAATTGAAAAAAAAACATAATTTGCAACTTCATTAAATACAATATTTATTAATTTTTTTGATGTGACAACAATACTGCACACTGTTCCGATTTGATATGTCATTACAGGCTACATACAGTAATCCATAGATATGAAATGATTTCTTTATAGGGTTTTATACGAAAACACACTTCTTTTCTTTTTTGAATGATGAAAGATATTTTCAATACATTTCCGTTGAATGTGGTCGACCTGAAATATGAAGATCAAGCGAATATTATGTCGTTTCGTAACAATGTTTTGTTTCATATAGAAACTTACAGGCGAATGAATCTTCGTTTTCCAATTCATTACAGTATGACATGAAAGTGTCAACAATAATATGTAACTTCAAAGATTGGATGCGACATCATCTTCGTTTTTAAGGGTTTTACAGGCGAAGAACCCATCGAATTGATCAATCGAAGGGGT
>NW_025919359.1:0-22500 GCF_907164915.1 Impatiens glandulifera
CTAAATTCCTTCATATTTTCTCCCGGTTTCATCCTTATGTTTTCATACTTCTGCGTAGCCACCAAGATTTTATTCTCTTTGGTTCTTTCGTTTCCCTCGTGGATCTGGATAATCGTTTCCTAGGCTTCCTTTGCATTTTCGCACTCTGATATTTTGTTCAAAGTGTTGTTATCTATAGCTTTATAGATATGCCTCATGCAATGGTTGTCCAGGTTGCTTCTTCTCCGATCTTCACTCGTCCACTGGTTTTCCTCCTTGTTGATCTTGATCGGTCCTTCTTTCAGGACTCGGCTCATCTCATCATCTAACGTTATCAGATGTAGATACATCTGTTTCTTCCAACTGCTAAATGCTTCGCTGTTTAGCATTGGCGGCTTGTCGCTGTGGGTCATGCTTCCCACCATCTTAGGTTGCTTGAGTGCTAAGAACCTCGCTCTGATACCACTTGTTAGGATCGGGGACGCCCTTGGAGGACCGGGGTGTTTTTCCGGTTTCGGATAAGGGTGGCCGCTTACAACACACACACTTCTTTGGTGATAGTCCGGTTAGAGACTAAAACCGTTCTCAGCACTGCACAACCTGTCACAGACTCTTGAACCGGGTTCAAGGGCGGAAATGTCTGTTTCAGGTTGAAGCAACGATTGCGACTTTAGATGATGTTTAAGAAGGAGGCGGTTTAATAGAGGTGAGTGACCGGTTTTAGGAATATGATTAGTTTGCGGTTTTCGTTAAGAAAGCGGGAAATGAAAGTGAAGGAAAGAACACGAGACACAGATTTGTTTATGGATGTTCGGAGCAAACCCTCCTACGTCACCCCTTCCTCTCAGGTTATGAGAAGGATCTCCACTAACTCTTTAGAGTTACAATTACACTTCCGGTCGAGCCCAACTTCGCTACTCGCCGGTTACACCAAACTCACACTTTGATGTAATACAACAACACAACTCAATAACACACAAACAGCTTCCGGTTTTAGACACGTCGGTTTTGGAATAAAACAGTTTATCTCTCTAGAACTTAATGCTTTTCGTAATCAGTGACTTTTCAACTGTGTTCGTAACTTGCATTAAATGAAGACGTTTGATCTTCCTTTTATAGCTGAAAGTAGCTAACGGCTACTTTCTTCTCTCTCTTCTGGATTGGTTGATCGTCATCACGCCTGTTTGCAGAAAGGTTGCTTGCACGCTTCAACTTCCTCAACACCTGGCATTCATGCAGGTGACTCTGAGCATATGATGACATAGCCGGTTTTCAGATTGATACACGTGTTGGACATCCGCCTCCGGTTGTCAGCATCGGATCAACAAAGCATCATTGCTTTCCTCCCATGCTTCTGATCGGATCCGATCTTCTTTTATTCTTTCGAGACACGTTTCTTCCGTCATGGTACGTCACTCTTGAGATTTGAATCTTCTGACTTTTGATCTGTACTGTCCGGTTTCTGTGTCTTGTGCATTATGATCCGGTTGGAATGTAATCTTTTGTTCTTCGTTAACCGGTCGCTTTGAGAAAGTAAAACCGGTTCCTGTGATCTTTTAACTCGATCACTTGAGGCTGGTTTCTTTGAAGTAGTAGCAACCGGTTTTTGATGCCTCAACCGGTTCCGGTTTGTTAAGTACCTGCACATGAAGATTAATCTCTGTTTAGTTTATTTGGCCGGTTCAAAAATTAATCTACTTAATTTTTCTATCAGATATATTCACGAAACCGCTACAGGAAGCTAAGTTCTCTCACTTTCAAAATATTTTGGGACTTACTAATCTTAATCAACTCATATCATGATTATACATGAGAAACCGGGATATGTGTTCAGGGAGAAGCTCTCGCTTCTCAAACCATATTCAAATAGGCCATTGATAATTCAAAAATGCTAACCGGGAGGAAGTCTCCAGTTATGCCCGATTATTTCATAATTTCAAATCACATGTATACTTACTATACGGTTGAAATAATCAGGTTGAAGTGGATATAATAAATCCAAAATTGAACAAATGTTGACATAAATCAACATTTCTTCACAATCGGAACAAAACATCCTACTAAAACCGGTCATGGAAAATCGCTTAGTACAAATTCATTCTGGTCTGATGGAATGAACTTCTTCGGTTAACATGGGATGACTAACTGAGTTTTCATGCATATTTTGAAAAATGAAGCCTGTAATAAATAAAAATAGTCTACCACAATCGAGATGACGACATGTGTCCATCATCAAGAGAGGGAGACTCACATCTTGTCAATAGATATTTGTCATCATTAATATCTTGGTAATAATTAGATTTTGCCTAGGAAATAAACATTATTACTTCAACAAGTTAAAGCCTATTAAATAACTGATGACATCATCAAGCATGCTTAAACCTATTAATCTAGCCGAACCCCTGGCTATATAAACCACCCTTAAACCTTCACAAATCTTCACAAGATTACTATTCACAAATATTAGTCTTGAGATTAACATTCTCTCTCAAGAACATGACTCCAACTCTCTAGCAAAGAAGATTCTATTGGCAGATTTTAACTCAATCTACCAATATGAAGATCACAAAGTTAAAGAAATGTTCTTAGCCGTCGAAAGAAGCGGGCTAAGAAGCTTCCTTGAAAACAGATTTATTCTCGACTACCTAGTAGTCGAAGAATTCTTCCAGACCGCAAAGGAAGTGCATCGAGACATAATCGTTGCACAAGTCTACGGTCAGAAATTTCTATTCAGCGAGACGGATTTCGCTGTATACTGCGGTTTGCCCACTGAAGGGGTAACTGACCTAACATACTCTCCGGTGACCATGGAAGAAATGTGTCGTCAGTTCTCAGGATCTGACATCCCGGTTAGACCCTGGGGCGCTAAAAGCCAACTCTCACACAAGTACCAGCTTCTCTGTGAGATTCTGGGAAAGTCCATTTTGGGCAGAGAGAAAAGCTACTATTACACCCAAAGACTTTTCGAGACGATGATCGCTGTAACGGTTGGGACACCGGTTAACTGGTCCTGGATCATCTTCAGCAACCTGAAGAAGATGCTCCTCTCCAACAAAACCGGCTACGCTCCTCAGCTGAGCGGTTTTTGTGCAAGTCTGGACATCCACTCCGGACCATTCGTAACCCTCCATCTAAGGCATGTGCTCACTAAAGAGAGAGTACAAGAGATGGTCGACCGGTGGGAAGCAGTCAAGGCCAGAAGAGATCAAGCAGCTGAATCATCTAACGTCTAGCCTGTCCTTTCCTTCTGTCTTATTTCATTTCTTTTTCCAAAACCGGTAATTTTGTTGTACTACCGGTTTTGTACCTCAATTAATGAAGCATATTCCCTTCCTCTTTCAATCTAAAATCTAAAGATCATAAATGATCAAACATTTAATGTGCCGTATCAAAATCAAATCAAATCACTCTTGGAAACAGAAATCTTCACTCTCAATGAGCATGCCTGACTTGATTCGACAAGACATGTCTTTATTCTCTTGAAAAATCACAAAGTCATTAATGACCAGACATAAACGGCTAGATTTTTTAAATATCCTCATTAAATGCATCCAACCGTTCCAGGCTATAAAAGGGGACTCAACTCTCCACTTTCAAAACACACTTCCTGCATTCCTTCTCTCTAAAGCTTGAAAGTTCAGAAAATCTCTTCAACCTTTCCCACAATGTCGGCTGAACTCAGAAACACTCTCATCGTCGATTTTGAAGACGTCAAAGACAGTGCATATCATGAATGGATCTTCCAACCGATCATAGAATCGGGGCTCCAAGGTTTTCTCAAAGGTTCAGACACTATCCTCGTGGAGGAGGTGTGTGAATTCTTCAACAATGGTCATATTCTAGATGATGGCAGCATCCGCACCATCATCGACGGTCAATTTCTTCGTTTTACCGAAGAAGAATTTGTCAACTTCTTTCACCTTCCAACCGAAGGTTTTTCAGACTTCCCCACGCCATTCCTGCCGGCTAAGGAAGACTTTTTCCAGATCTTCTCCTCTTCCAACGCTCCGATCAAGGACTTTGGGAAGAAAGAGAAACTTGCTCCTCACTACCAAGTCCTGCATGACTTGGTTGAAAGGTCTATCATGGACCGAATGCCAAACCAGAACTATAACCGGGAGGCTCTTGACATCATGATAGCCATCATCCACAACTCGTCGATCAACTGGGCAACCTACCTCTTCAACAAACTGAAGCAGCTCATGACAGCTTCAAGAGGAAGGACCAGTTTCGCCCCTCAAATCACCCGGTTTCTGATGGCTCAGCGCCGCAACCTTGGACCCGGTGTTCCGGTCGGACCGTCCAACACCATCACCATATCCATGATGCACAGATGGATATCAAGGATTGAGGAACGGACACCTGAAAACACCATGAACAAGTGGTACGAAAGAATGGTGGAGGGGGACTGGTTCAAAGAAAATTAGGTTGTCTATTTTTCTTTCCGGTTTTTGGTCATTTTGTTGTACGATCAAAACCGCTCAATGTTCACTTTTATCATTTATGAAATATCTAATTTTAAAAGTCTCCGGTTTTCATTCATATCTTCCCTTCCGGTTTTAAAATTTAACACAAAACTTTAATGTAAACCAAAACTTCCGGTTAACAAGTTCTCAAGTAAAACCGGAATCTCCAGCAAAATGTAAAATTCGAAAAATTTACCGCCCACGGTTTTACCTCCCAAAATTTACCGCCCATGGGTTTTCCGCATTTACCGCCGAAAGTTACTGCAGTAACTTTTGGAGGGAAAGTTGGCGCCAAAACATCATCAAGTGACGGTTCGTCTTCCAACCGTTCGGAACCGCCATCTATATAAGTTCAAATCAGCCCATTCGACACATGCGCTTTCTCTCTCTAAAATTTCCAGATTTTCAAAGGCTTTCTAATCTCCGATCATCATCGTTCTTCATCTTCTCTTCTCAAAAACTATCATGGATCTAGGCAAAGCTCCCTTCCAATGGATGTTGCAGGTCGATTTCGCGGATATTGATGAACACGCCGATGATAAAAACAAGGCTGTTCTTCAATCTCTAAGAGATTCTGGATTAGAGGAATTTCTATCTGGTCCATTCACTGTTTATCCGACGGCGGTGACGGAGTTTCTGGCGACGGCGACGCTCACAAAGAGGAAGGTCTCCGCCAACGTCAACGGGAAGAACATTCTGATCACCGAAGAGCTATTTGCTGAAGCTCTCGGTTTACCCAACACCGGTTTGGATCTCAAGGCTGACCTAACCGCTGCAGAATCAAACGCTGTCCGGTTGGTGATATCGTTTTCAGATCAGGATCTGGTGATTCACTCCAGCCGAAAGAATAAGCTAAAACCGGAGTTCAGGTGGCTGCTGAACATCATCGCCCGCTCACTTCAGGGAAGAGGAGATAACTTCGATAACCTAACAAAACTTAAGCTCAAAATGTTGATGGCCATTGTCCGCGGTGACAAGGTGGATTGGGGATTCGTTATTTTCGAAGAATTCTGCCAAATGGTGATTCAAAAGGATGGCCGGGTTCAGGCCTTCGCAATGCAGATTGTGAAAATCCTTAAGTTTCTCAAGTTTGATCTCGGCGAAGGAGAACCGCTCCCACCCAACAATATTCTCAACTCAGAGTCGATGATTGAGAAGCCCGAGAAAGCGGTTAAACCGAAGTCATCCAGAACGAAGTCTTCCAAAGGGACCAGTTCTTCCGCTCCGGCTGAAGAAGTTTCCAAACAAAAGAAACCGAAAAGAAAGGCGGTTGAAACCGAAGCCGCACAAGAACCGAAGGGGAGGAAGAAGTCGACTTCAAGGAAGAGTTCCAACATACCGGCGGACTCCGAGAAAACCCTTTCCTCGGATAATCCACCAGAAAGAACCGGAGACGTCTTCCAACCCATCCCCATCAACACCGTTCGTCCCATTCCTGTTCCATCTAACTCACCAAGGCAAACCGAACCCTCGGGGAGCCAGAAAACCGAGTCAGCTTCAAAGGAGGAAGCAGAGGTTAGTATACACTCTGAAACCTCCAAGTCTCCAAGCAAAAGAATCGAAGAGGTAATAGCCGATGTGGGCTTAAATACCTCTGAAGCCATTGAGGACGTTATCCAAGACATTGCAAGGGAAACCGAAGACGATGTGTCAAGTCGTCGCAAATCAGTTGATCAGGTTGAGATACCCGATCAGAGTGAAGTTCAACCGGTCGAAGAAACGGCCAAAACCACAGACATTACACCTCCGGCTCAGGAAGGTAATTTTGAAGAATAGGAACCATCCGGTTTCGCGGGGGACAAGTCAGCTCTAGATAACCAATCGGCTCAAGATGGGCCATCAGACTCAGCATTCATACCTGAAGGATCTGTTCAGGTCAACAAAGGAAAAGAAGTCCTTGTTGAAGAATCGACGGTGACAGGAAAAGGTACTCTTCAAACCGGCCCTCAACCAGAAGTCATAACCGGGGACGAGGTCCCTTTTACCGCAGAACAAGAAGATGAAGTATTCGAGGAACTTCTCAGGGACATGAACAAGGGTGTCAGTGATGCGATAGCACCATACCTCATGTGGGTAAAACTCCGCTGTGAAACAAAGATATCCGATATGGCTCTAGGATTGAGCGGCAACAAGCATTGGGATAGACTCATCAAGCTGGAAGAAATGGCCCTCAAGTTAGCTCACACCAATCTTATCCAACCCGCCTTCAGCAAAACCGCGGTAATTCTTGAATATGCTCGGTTACAAGAAGTGGAGGATGCATTAAAAGAAGCTGAAGGTGCGACGCTAACTCCGATCGAAATGAGAATGACTGAAAGGTTCCATGCGGTGCGAGAAAAGCTCACACAAAGCCTCGACCATCTTGATGCACAATGGAGAAAAGGCTGTCGAAACCAACTCAATAATACCGATCTACATCAAAGTAAGCCATTCTATGTGGTCGGAGAGTCATCTATAACAGCGGAGAATCTGGAACAAGACTCTTCTCAAACTGCTAAGGCTCTGGAAATCGATCAAATGAAGCAAGCGGTGGTTGATACAATTGATTCATGTCTTGGAAGTTTTAAAACCGCAACCGATGAGAGGATTGCAACGGCTGAAGCTAATCTGTCAAACACTATACGGGGATCTGTACAAACCGAAATAGCAAACATCGTTCAAACATCTATCAAGTCCATGATAGATGAGGTTGTGCAGACCTCAGTAAAATCCCTGATCGCAGAGTCCATTCAAACCGCAACCGCTCCACTGTTAGATATGCTGCAGGCAATGGCTTTTTAAATTGGGGAGATGTCCAAACTCCAAGTCAGCAAGACTCAACAGCAAATCGAGTCTAATGCCGAAACCGCTAAGAGGCAGCAAGATGAAAAAAGAGAAAGGGAACGGGTGCAGAAGGAAATTGAGGGCAAAGATTACGAGCTTGCCCAAAAGTGCAACGAGGAAGAACAGGCAGGTATCCAGGAATCCCCACCGGCTCAACCGTCCCATTCAATGAACACAAGAAACAAGAAGAAACGGAGCGCGGTTGCAAAGGTAATCAAGCGGGCAGAACGAAGCAGCCAAAGAACAATTGAACCAGTCGGGCTGAATGCGCAACCTCTTGATGAAGAAGAAGAAGAGGACATCGACGAACTCAACCGGCGCAAGAGGAGGACAATTGAAAGTTCAACCGCAACTACAAGCCCCAGACCAATTATTGCTCCACTGCCTCATTCTTCAAAACCAGTTTGTGCCGGTTTTGGATTTGGCAAAAGGACTCCCGGCATCTCAAGTGTATGGGCCGGAATGCTGATTGACGCTGAAAGACGCGACAGGGAGTGGAAGGCAAGGGAAGAGGAAGAAAGAAGACGACTTGAAAAAGAACTGGAGAAAGATCTTGAAAAGGGGGGACCATCCAAGCCTTAGTCTTTTCCTTTCTTTCCTTCAAAACAATTTATGTTTAACTATGTTTCAGAACTTGGTTATTTTATCATATTTCTCTTCGTTAATTTCCACATACCTTTTTGAAAAATCAAACACATGTTTTTGAAACACTTTCTTCAAACAGAAAATAATCAAATCGCTAAACAAGCTTTTCAAACCGGCCACACATTACATGTTTTGAATATTTATTCTAAATAATCAAAAAGGGAGAAATTGATAGAAAAATTAAGTAAGTTAATTTTCAAACCGGCCACATATTATATGTTTTGAATATTTATTCTAAATAATCAAAAAGGGAGAAATTGATAGAAAAATTAAGTAAGTTAATTTTCAAACCGGCCACACATTACAAGTTTTAAATATTTATTCTAAATAATCAAAAAGGGAGAAATTGATAGAAAAATTAAGTAAGTTAATTTTTGGAATCGGCTAGACAAACTAAACAGTTGTTAACTTTCATGTGCAGGTATAGATCAAATCGTATGAATCGGTTGGGGCATCATAAACCGGTTGCTGAAATACTTCAAAGAAACCTGCTCCAAGTGATCAAGTCAAAGATCAGAGGAACCGGTTTTCACTCTCTCAAGCAACCGGTCAGCAAAGACAAAAGGTTACACACCAGCCGGATCATACTGCACAAGAGACAAAACCGGAAAATTCAAACTTCAAGAGTGACGTAACATGACGAAACAGACGTGTCTTGAAAGAATAAAAGAAGATCAGATCCGATCGGAAGCATGCGAGGAAAGCAATGATGCTTTATTGATCTGAAGTTGACAACCTGAGGTGCATGTCCAACACGTGTCCAAATCTGAAAACCGATTATGTCATCTTACACTCAGAGTTGCCTGCATGACTGCCAAGTGTTGAGGAAGGTGAAGCGTGCAAGCAACCTCTCTGCACCGGCGTGATAATGATCAACCAATCCAGAGGAGAGAGAAGAAAAGTGACCGTTGGCTCTTCTCAGCTATAAAAGGAAGACGAAACATCTTCATTTAACGCAAGTTACGGATTACGAAAAACGAATCATAAAAGTAATAAGTTAGAGAGATAAACTGTTACGATCCAAACCGGTGTGTCTAAAACTGGAAACTTTCTGTTTCGTGTTGTGTTGAGTTGTTGTATTACATCAAAGTGTGAGTTGGTGTAACCGGCGAGTAGCGAATTGGGCTCGACCGGTAGTGTTGTTGTAACTATAAAAGTTAGTGGAGATCCTTCTCATAACCTGAGAAGAATGGGTGACGTAGGAGGGTTTGCTCCGAACATCCATAAAAAATCCTTGTCTCGTGTTCTTTCTTTCGTTTTCATTACTTACTTACTTAGCCTAACCTCTAACCAAATTAATCGTACTCCTTAAACCGGTCTACTCATATCCACAAAACCGACTCCTTCTAAAAACATCATCTAAGTCGCATAAGTTGCTTCAAACTGAAACAAACATTTCCGCCCTTGAACCCGGTTCAAGAGTCTGTGACAGTTTGTGTAGTGCTGAGAACGGTTTTAGTCTTTAACCGGACTATCACTAAAATATTGTGTGTGTTGTAAGCGGCCACCCTTCCCGAAACCGGAAACACCCCGGTCCTCCAAGGGCGTCCCCGATCCTAACAGATAGGACCTGCTACGGAGAAGGGCAATAATAATCACTATAAGGGGATATGATATGACAATGACCTACACAAACACCTATTAAAATAGGGTTTTAGGAATCATAACAATTATATAGTGTATCTATCAACATATATGGCTTGCCAGGGAAAGATCAAGACAATGATCGTGAATGCCTATTATAGGATAGAGATTTCTATTGGGTAAGGGTGATGATAATCACTCTGAGGAGATAAGTTATAATAATGACCTATATACACGCCTATTAACATAGAACTTAGAATCAATCATAACAATGATCTAGTGTGCCTATCTATAGATTGACTTATGAAGGGATCATAATAATGATCATGAATGACTATTGCGGGATAGGGATTTGGAAGGAGGATCATGACAATGATCGTGAATGTCTATTACGAGATAGGGCTTTGAGGAAGAGGTCTTTATACAAAATGAACTTCATAGCTTGGTTGTAACATCATGAATCCGCTAGGGATTGTTTATAAAAGGAGCTATTACAATTAACATCCTATTTTCCTGGTTTCACGAAGTGTCTTCACAACTGGTGAAATATCGTCCGATTGTTTTGAGGATGGTCCTTTTATGGGAAAAAATGTCCTTCACAACAAGGTTAAAACAGTCGCTTAGGGGAATTTCATTACTTATGGAGTATTTCTACATAATATTTTTCCCTTTGGTTTTACAAAGTGTCATTTACAGCTAGGTTGAATGATCGTCCAACTCACCTTCCATCACAAGGAAGGGATGCATGTTACTTAAACATGCCTTGGGTCACCTTATTTATTTATTGCGCGGGGAGTTTTAACAAAAGCTACTTGGGAAATGAACTATTCCTAAATCTATTTCAAACAAGGTTTGAAAATAAAAGAAACATTAATCCTATCCACGTATCAGGGTAACTTGGATTTGAAACGTCTTCAAAAGTTCGATTATTTCGGCTATAATTATAGAGAGAGTTTCAACTTTCTGGCTTTGGATTTTTTTTTCATTTTTATTGTTTGACTTCCGGGGTATATCTGGAGGAATCAATACGTTTAGCTCTTGCGATAGTCATAATTGGGACAACCGCCCGAGTGAGTATAAATGGTGATTTAAACACCTCAACCAACATGGGAGTGTTTATCATACATGGATTTTTTTGGATTCCCAGGATATATTTGGTGGAATTGATACATTTTGATCTTGTGATAAGTCATCGAAATAACTGCCCAAGTGAGCATAAACGGTGATTTCGCATCAACCTACGCGGGAATGTTTACTCTTTTTTTAAGCCTAGAGTTTAGCTCTCTGTATTCTCTTGTACAAAGGGGAATGAGACGTCCTTTCTCAAATTACGGCTTGGGCTTGGCTTTTTGAGGTTTATTCTGATTCTTTTACTCAAAAGTCTTCCTTAGAGAGTTAATATGACACCTCTAACTCCTATTACCTAGACAGAGTGAGGGATGTTTGAAACGTTAACATACTTAACAAAAAATATAAACATAAGCGAAAACATTTTATCATTTATATGAAAGTTGTCCTACAAATTTCAATCTTTTAAAAAATAAGACACGGTCCTTGTCTTATAAAAATACTAAGATAGGGTTATTTACTACATAAATATAGTCTTTTAATATTAAGCCCAATAAAGGACTCGGTCGTCAATCTTTGTCCCTCCTTTCGCACACATCCCTGCACCTTGCTTCAATCCAAGCCTCCCTTCACTTGTCATAAAAAGACTATAGTTGTGTACCTACACCACACAAATACAGTGAGTCTAAAGACCCAACAAATATTAAAAAGATTGTAGAAAATACTTTTAAAAGCTTCTTTGTCTCCATATATGGTTTTATAAAATGGTTGATCATAGTGATTGTATAGTTACATTCTCGAACACATATTTGACCCTTGACCTTGAAAGTTGATTCTCAAGGTGGGGAATATTTATGAACACATATTTGGAGGGCACTCTTCGGAGTCTATCCCTAAAGTCCACAACCTGGTTAGACACATTCTATGTGGGTAGATATTCTGATAGCTCATGTTCAAAAGTCAGTCCCATAATATTAGGCAACCATATTTTGAAATCGGACTACCAAAGCTCATGTTGGTTAGCCTTCCTCCGATAATCATCAATTCCTTTATCAATGTTTACTATGATTCCATAAAAACATTTCATACTTTGGAAAACAGATCCTTCTATAGAAAACAGATCCTTCTTTAGAAAAGAGACCCTTCTTTAGAAAACAAACCCTTCTTTAGATGACAGTACCTTTAGAAAACAGACCCTTATTTATAAAACAGACGCTTGTTTATAAAACATACATTCTTTATAAAATAGACCTTCTTTAGAAAAACATACTTTTTTTAGAAAACAAAAACTTGTTTAGAAAACAGACACTTGTTTATAAAACAGACCCATGTTTATAAAACAGACCCTTGTTTATAAAACAGACTATTCTTTTGAAAACAAATATTTCTTTAGAAAACAGACCCTTCTTTAGAAAATAGACTCTTTTTATAAAATAGATCCTTCTTTATATAACCTATATAATTCATGTATATTCTATTAATAATGCATACTATTTTTATAGCATGGTTTTATTGCATATCCATATATTAATAATGCATACTATTTTTATAGCATGGTTTCTAAAGAATGTTTAGAAAAAGTTTTCTTGCCTTATACATTGAAGCTACTAAGGATAGTTGTTCATCAACGACTTCTAAAGGTTTAGTGTTCTTCAAGGCTTCTAGAGGATGTCTTATGATTCTTAGTGAAGAGAGAAATAGATTTATATCATTTAATGAATCCATGGTGAAGTAAATAAATATAAAGAGTCAAGGTCGGTTGAGGAAGTGAAGTATGGGTTGGTAATCTTGCTAATTAAGAATGCAAGGCATGGCATGAGAATGTCTAGTATGAGGTGGATACTTAATCATTAAGGTGCTGGTCATAGCATGGGTTGGGTAATTATTAATGAAGAGGGCTGGTCATGGCCTTGTCATAGCATATGTGGATAACTTACTCATTAAGGGTGTTAGTCATAGGCTGGTCATAGCATGGGGAGGATGCTTGCTAATTAAGAGGGCTTGTCATAGACTTGTCATATCATGGGGTGGGTGAAGTATGAGGTGGATATATTTAACACTTAAGATAATAAAGCATGGGCAGATCCTAACATGTGGTGGCTAAGCATGAGGTGGCTAAGCATGAGGTGTTAAGATAATAAAGCATGAGAAGATCCTAGCAGTTGGTGGTTAAGCATGAGGTGGCTAAGCATGAGGTGGCTAAGCTTGAGGTGTTAAGATAATAAAGAATGGGCATATCCTAGTATGTGGTGGCTAAGCATAAGGTGGCTAAGCATGAGGTGTATTATACTTAACACTTAAGATAATACAGCATGGGCATATCATAGGATTTGGTGTCTAAGCATGAGGTGGCTAAGCATTAGGTGTCTAAACTTACTACTTAAGATAGAAAAGCATGAGGTGGACATAACACAAGGTGTCTAAACTTAATACTTAAGATAGCAAAACATGAGGTGAACATAACACGAGGTGGCTAAACACACTACTTAAGATAGAAAAATATGAGGTGGACATAGCACGATGTTAGGGGCTAAAATTCGACCCGTGCGGCACTAAGCTAAATCGACCCTAATTCTAGCTTAGAAAGCCTTTCTAAACACAATGCAAGAAAAACTCAAACGCAAGAAAAGACTTAGAGAGAGAAAATTATTGAGAATAAGAATGTATTGAAAGAAGGTATTTATAGGACTTACATGTGTTAAATTAAGAATTACGTCTAATTACAATTTAATTACACTAATTTAGGATAATCCTTCCATAGCAAGAATATCCCTACCTAATTTAGAATATCTCTAGTAATCTCTTCCTTAATTAGAATGTATATTCTAATCCCTTCCTTGATTAGAATATATCTTCCAATTCCTTCCTTAATTAGATTATCTTCCAATCTCTTCCTTGATTAGAAGATTCGTTGGGCCCACGTAGGCAACTGGGCCTCCCCTTGGGCTAAGAAGATTAGCGCACTATCAGGCCAAGACTCTAATGAGCCTCGACATCCCCTGGATTGGGTCGTGACTCTAATGGGCCGTGACATACTCCCCCACCTTAGTCGTGGCCGTCCTCAGTTCGACCTTGGCCTGATACTCTTCAATCTCTTCCTTGAAACATTCCCCACACGGTCCCTCGTATCTGTGCACAATCCTCTTGAGCACAGATTGCATAGACTTGCATTCTGGAATATCATGGAAGTGCACCTCGTGGCTCGATGTTTGCACCCCATACAAATGGGATGTGACATACTCCCCCACCTAAGTCGTGGCCGTCCTCGGCACGACCCTAGACCGGTGCATGGTGATCTTCTTCCTAGCGTCCCCTGAGCGCTCTTCCTCCCCCTTTTCACGTCACAGCATCGGGTGCACTTATGGTCGCCAGCCTTAACCGATATAAGACGTTTCCCACGCGTCTCTCGATTGAGCACGGTCCTTTGAATCTGCGCACAAGCCCCCTGAGCACAGACCGCATAGACTTCAACAGTTGCGGGGGCAACTTCCCCCTTTCCATCGTCCCCTTTCATGACTGCACACCCTCTTAGATCTGCCGCTCTCTTCATATTCTCGATGTCTCCCTCTGAATATGACCGAGCACGACCTACTTCCTTTCCCACGGACTTGGTGCGTGTGAAGGAAGACTGACTTTGGCCCACGTTGCCTGTGGCCAAACCTTGTGGATCTGATGGTTTTGTGTTGTCTTTGGCCTTGAGCCCCTCGAAGGCTTTTACACACGCTATCTGGACTTCCTCGGGTACTTCTTCTTTTCCCTTGGACCCGTCCCCATAATCCAACTTGGAAAAAGTGTAAAATGTCTCTTTACCACGTTTGTGACCTCGAACGAATCACATCTCCGAGAACCTGCTTATTCCCTCTGATTCTCTCCTTGTTGGAATCACGCTAGTCTTCCCGTGATCCAAAATGATTAAAGAATCGGAATAAGGCATTATGCAAGCGCATACCTGATCGCACCATTCTAGTCCCAACACTACGTCGTAGTCTTCCATTGGGACCAAGGTAAATGAGACTGTCCCATTCTAGCCTCCGATCCTGGTGTGCACTCTCCTACCCTCCCCATTCACCGGCTTGGCTATATCGAAGGACTTCACCGTCCCCCTTGTTGGGCTGATCCGCAGACCCAACGCCTTGGCTACTCCTTCTCGCATGAAGTTGTGCATAGCCCCTGTATCTACTAGTGCTTGATGCGTTTTCCCCCGATCCAAGCTTCCACAAACAAAGAGCCCTTCCTTGTTCCCTTGTCCGGCTTCGCAACACTAGTCTTCACAGCATTGAGCAGTCTTAAGGATCCTATTTGAGTCTCTTCTTCCTCATCAGAGGACTCAATTCCTTTAACTGCTGCAACCTTTCCCCCCTTAAACGGGCACATAAACTTTATGTGATTATGGGCACCACAAATATAACAGGCTCTTGGCTTACCCGAGTCGTCAACTTTCCTCCCTGAGTTTTTATGTGCATGCCCCTTCTTAGATGGACGGTCTCCCCCACCTTTCTCCTGGTCTTGTGGGCGGTCTCCCCCACCTTCTTCCTCATCATCCTTGATGAACTTCGGCTTGTCCACAGACACTTTGAGCTCTATCAGTCTTTCTACAACCGCTATTGCCTCGGAAATGTCCCACGCCTTGGCCCTTTGCAGCTCCAACTGTGCCTAAGTCTTTAGGCCGTTAACAAACGTGAACAATGCCTCCTGTTTCGTTAGAATGGGTAACTCGAGCATCAACTCTTGGAATTCCTTCACATACTCCTTGATGGTACCTTTGTGCACAAGTTGACTCAACCTTTTCCTTGCCTCGTACTCGGCATTCTCTGGGAAGAATTGGCGTTTGAACTCGGTCTTGAAGTCTTCCCACGTCTCCATCCTCGAGGTCCCTCGTTCAATATCTCCTTCTCGCCTCCTCCACCACAGCAACACCATCTCTTGTAGGAAGAAATGTGCCATCTCCAACTTGTCACAATCATCAAGTATGCTTGATGCCTGAAAGTACCTCTCCATGTTCCAAAGGAAGTCCTCCACTTCCCTTGCACTCCTCGAGCCTTTGAATGGAGTTGGCTTAGGAACATCCATCCGTTGAGGTGTCGCACCTCTATGTTCCCCTCCATTCCTCGCAATCCGTCTTTCCATCGATTCTAGCCTCCCCAAGATCTCCCTCTTGAGGGTCTCAACCATCGCATGGACTTCTCCCCGGATTGGATCAAGCACCTTCTGGCAGATGTCATTAACCTCCCCTCGAACCGATCCCAGCACTTCATCACGAATGCTACGATTCGAACCGTTAATGATCCCCATTAACTCATTCTCCAACTTTTCAGCACCCTTGTCCAACATCGTCACCTTCTCGGCTACCGCGCTAAACACTTCGAGAGCTTCTTGGTGATCGCTCATGCCTTCTTCAAGACGGGTCACCCGCGCTTCCATGGCAGCACCTCTCTCGATGGACTTATCCCTCTTGGATCCTTTTTCCTTATGTTGGCCGGTCAGAACCTTAGTGACTGTAGTTCGTGAATCCATTTCTTGCAGCTTGAATGCGGAAGTACAACCTTGCTCTGATACCACTTGTCACGGGCTAAAATTCGACCCGTGCGACACTAAGCTAAATCGACCCTAATTCTAGCTTAGAAAGCCTTTCTAAACACAATGCAAGAAAAACTCAAACGCAAGAAAAGACTTAGAGAGAGAAAACTATGAGAATAAGAATGTATTGAAAAAATGCTTGATAATTACAATGGAATACCTTCAGGGTATTTATAGGACTTACATGTGTTAAATTAGGAATTACGTCTAATTACAATTTAATTACACTAATTTAGGGTAATCCTTCCATAGCAAGAATATCCCTACCTAATTTAGAATATCTCTAGTAATCTCTTCCTTAATTAGAATGTATATTCTAATCCCTTCCTTGATTAGAATATATCTTCCAATCCCTTCCTTAATTAGATTATCTTCCAATCTCTTCCTTGATTAGAAGATTCGTTGGGCCCACGTAGGCAACTGGGCCTCCCCTTGGGCTAAGAAGATTAGCGCACTATCAGGCCAAGACTCTAATGAGCCTCGACATCCCCTGGATTGGGTCGTGACTCTAATGGGCCGTGACATACTCCCCCACCTTAGTCGTGGCCGTCCTCGGTTCGACCTTGGCCTGATACTCTTCAATCTCTTCCTTGAAACATTCCCCACACGGTCCCTCGTATCTGTGCACAATCCCCTTGAGCACAGATTGCATAGACTTGCATTCTGGAATATCATGGAAGTGAACCTCGTGGCTCGATGTTTGCACCCCATACAAATGGGACGTGACAACGAGGTTGCTAAACTTACTACTTAAGATAGTAAAGCAAGAGGTGGACATAACATGAGGTGGCTAAACATACTATTTAAGATATCAAAACATGAGGTGAACATAACACGAGGTGGACATGGCATGAGGTGGCTAAATATACTACTTAAGATAGCAAAGCATGAGGTGGACATAACACGAGATGGATAAGCATGAGGTGTGTTAAGCATGAGGTGGCTAAGCATGAGGTGGATAAGCATGTGATGTCTAAGCATGTGATTGCAAGACAAACTATGGGCAAAAGTCTTAGTCGGATCTCTCGGTCGGACCCCTTGGTCCTAACCAAATTTCCTCGGTCCTACTCATATTTCCTCGGTCCTAAGACATATTTACTCGGTCCTAAGACATATTTACTCGGTCCTAACACATATTTACTCAGTCCTAAGTCTTATATATCCTCGGTCCTAATTTCCAATCTCTTGGGTACTTGATCTTTGCAGGACCGAAGACATTTGGTCATATATGAATTTTAGGGTGTGACAATTCTACTCCACTAAAAGGAATTTCGTCTGCGAAATTAAACTTATTGGCACTACTGATGCAGATTTAATTAAAACAGTTTCATGATGAACTTTATTTAAAACAATTTACCAACTTGAAGATGAGCTCTTGGAGGTGCAACTGCAGGAGCATAAATGTGAAAGTACTAAGGTTCGAAATTGTTGCTCTAATACCAAATGTGACACCCCTAACTCCTATTACCTAGACTGAGTGATGAATGTTTGAAACGTGAACATACTTAACGGAAAACAGAAACATAAGAGGAAGCATTTTATCATTTATATGAAAGTGGTTCTATAAATTTAAACAGAAACATAAGAGCAAGTATTAAAAAGATTGTAAAAAAGACTTTTAAAAGCTTCTTTGTTGTCTCCATATGTGGTTTTATAAAATGGTTGATCAAAGTGATTGTACATTTACATTCTCGAGCATATATTTGACCCTTGACCTTGAGAGTTGATCCTCAAGGTGGAGAATCTTTGTGAGCACATATTTGGAGGGCTCTCTTCAGAGTCTATCCCTAAAGTCCATAACTTGGTTAGACATATTCTGTGTGGGTAGATATTCTGATAGCTCATGTTCAAAAGTCAGTCCCATAATATTATGCAGCCATATTTTGGAATCGGACTACCAGAGCTCATGTTGGTTAGCCTTCCTCCCATAATTGTCAATTCCTTTATCAATGTTTACTATGATTCCATAAAAACATTTCATACTTTGGAAAACAGATCCTTCTATAGAAAACATATCATTCTTTAGAAAAGAGACCCTTCTTTAGAAAACAAACATTTCTTTAGAAAACAGTACCTTGTTTAGAAAACAGACCCTTATTTAGAAAACAGACCCTTGTTTAGAAAACAGACCCTTGTTTATAAAACATACATTCTTTATAAAACATACCTTCTTTAGAAAAAAACATACCTTTTTTAGAAAACATACACTTGTTTATAAAACATACACTTGTTTATAAAACATACACTTGTTTATAAAACAGACACTTGTTTATAAAACAGACACTTGTTTTTAAAATAGACCATTGTTTATAAAACAGACCCTTGTTTATAAAACAAACTATTCTTTTGAAAACAGACATTTCTTTAGAAAACAGACCATTCTTTAGAAAACAGACTCTTTTTATAAAATAGATCATTCTTTATAAAACAGACCCTTCTTTAGAAAATAGACTCTTGTTTAGAAAATAGACCCTTCTTTATAAAACAAACCCTTCTTTATAAAACAAACTCTTCTTTAGAAAATAGACCCTTTTTAGGAAACAGACCCTTGATTAGAAAATAGACCATTGTTTAGAAAACATACATTTCTTTATAAAACATATCATAATTTATAAAACAGACCCTTCTTTAGAAAACAGACCATTCTTTAGAAAACAGACTCTTTTTATAAAATAGATCATTCTTTATAAAATAGACCCTTCTTTAGAAAATAGACTCTTGTTTAGAAAATAGACCCTTCTTTATAAAACAAACCCTTCTTTATAAAACAAACCCTTCTTTAGAAAATAGACCCTTTTTAGGAAACAGACCCTTGATTAGAAAATAGACCATTGTTTAGAAAACATACATTTCTTTATAAAACATATCATAATTTATAAAATAGACCCTTCTTTAGAAAAGACCCTTATTTAGAAAAGAGACCCTTATTTAGAAATTAGATCCTTCTTGAGAATCATATCATCCTTTAGAAAACAGTTCATCCTTTAAAAAACAATTCAAGTGGCATTACAAAACCCGACCCTTTAAAAATAGTTATAAATATACAAGTGGCATTACAAAACCCGGCCCTTTAAAAATAGACATGGTCTTTTACATCAAAAACAATTAAAAGATGGTCTGCTATTACAAAATAGTGGTCTTTTAAGTGCTAGACCCTAAAATTGCTTTGAACTTCATTTTGTCCCTCCTCTCCCTCCTCCCACACACACACCTCCACTACACCCTGCTCACCCTCCAAGCCTCCCTTAAATGAGTCAACATAAAGCTATGGTTGTGACACCACACAATAGTGAGTCTAAAGACCCAACAAGCACAAGCATTTTAAAAGAGAATATAAAAAGACAAGTAAAAGCTGCTTTGTATTAATGTGCCGACTTGTAAAACAATTTATTAAAAGTGTTGGAACAGAAACATCTTGGGCACATAATGGCCCTTTACAATTCAGAGCTGATCCTGAAAGTTAGGAATCCTGTTTGAGCACATACTTGGAAGGGCACTCTTCGGAGTCTATCCCTAAAGTCCACAACCTGGTTAGACACTTGTCTGTGTGGGTATGATCTTCTAGAGCTCATCCTAGAAGTCCAGTCCCAATAGAACCTCAACACATATTTTTGGAATTAGACTACCAGAGCTCAACCTGGATAGCCTTTTCCCAGATCCATCCAATCCCATATATCATTGTTCACAAAAACATATCATATCTTTGAAAAACAGATCTTACCTTTGAAAACAGATCTTACCTTTGAAAACAGATCATACCTTTGAAAACAGAATATACTTTGCAAAAATAGATTATATAAACAAGTGTGGGTTTCTAAAGAGGAGTTGAGAAAAGAGCTTGCTTTAAATGATCTTGCTTCTATGTTATGATCTTGCTTCTATGTTATGATCTTGTTTCTAAAGGGTGCTATGATCTTGCTCTTAAAGTGTGCCTTTGGTTTTCTTAGTAGAGAGAAGGGGGAAAAAGATAAAGTGAATGAAGGGATGCCATATATATAGTACTTAATAAGGCTGATCACATGCTTGTCATTGGCATGGGTTAATCAAAAAGGGCTAGTCACCTGCTTGTCATTGGCTGGGTTTAATAATAAAATAATAAAAGGGCTGGTCACCTACTTGTCATCAGTTGAGTTTAATAATAAAATAATAAAAGAGATGGTCACCTGCTTGTCATTGGCATGGGTTAATCAAAAAGGGCTGGTCACATGCTTGTCATCAGCTGGGTTTAATAAGTATGGGTTTGAAGCATGAGGTGACATAAGTATGGGTTGGATGCATGAGGTGGCATAAGCATGAGGTGGCATAAGCATGAGGTGGCATAAGCATGAGGTGGCATAAGAAATAGTATGACTCGTTGAGACCCATTAATGTCTCTGCCAGAATGATCCCATTGGGATCCCTATTTCCACCTCTAAGATTATAGACCACTTGGGCCAATCTGGCGATCCCCAAGTATAAAGGCGCGGTGTTGATCCCAAAGGAGACATAGTACCACAGTGTCTTGTTGAAGTGATGAGTCCACATGGAAACGTTCCTTAGCTATATTCCGACCACCTCGAAGCAACCCACATGCCAGATTAGAATGAGTTGACCATTTTCATGTATATTATAGTAATTACAACAACATATAAATAGACAAATGAAATCTTGTTGAAAAACACTTTTTTGGATGGCATAACTTTGGAAGGGCATAACTTTTTGTACGTTTGTCGGATTGGGACGATTTTTTTTTTGAAGTTGTGTATTTTTCGGAGATCTACGACCTCCAAATTGCCAAAGGCGATTTGGGTGTCGAATTCTTTAAATTTGATGTGTTTTGATGGTTCATTTTATGATTTGTTTATAATTGAACATTTTATAAATAAGAAAAAATTTATAATTTAAAACCCGTGAAGAGTTTGAGTTTTTTAATCACTTCATGTTGCGTTTTTTGATGATAAGGTGGGAATCCAAATTTTATCAAACACATATAAGTTATTCATTTTATATCAGTATTTATTAAATGAAATATATTTACTTTACATAACATAAACATTGTTTGGTTCAATTGGTTAGTTGAATGCTCCTTATTTTTACTTTAATCATGAGGTCGAGGGTTCAAGCCTTGTCATTGTTAGTTTTGGACATTTACTTTTGTCATTTCAAAACATTTGTCATGTATGTAAAATAATTTATAACTTTATCTTATCTATACATTTGTGATGTAAAATAATTTATAACTTTATCTTATCTATACATTTGTGATGTAAAATAATTTATAACTTTATGTTAGAGAAATAAAAAGAAAATAAAATATTAATATGTAAATTTACTAATTATACTACTTTTATCGTATAATTACTTTGTATATATATATAACAATTAGCTATTTCAGAAACAAGTTAACTCATAAATAGTTAGTATTTGTGAGTATGTGAAGCTCATTTTTTTAAGATGACAAGTGTAAATTTTAAGTTTACATATATAACTAAACTTAAGTAATAAAATATGTATATGTATTCCATAAGATGCACATTTTACTAAATGTAAAGTATAACATAACAAACTTCATTTCATGGATGTAAGCTTCATTTCATTGAAAATGGAATTGGATTATACTGTACCTTATTCAATTACTTTATTACTTTATTACTCTATCTCAACCCAACAACATAATATTAGATTTTTTAATTATTTATTTGTAGACTATAACTAAATTTAAGTAATAATAATGTGTTCTTTAATCTATCTTTTTCAAAATTCTTTTTAATCCAATTCTTTTTTGTTAATTCATATTATGATTAATAATGGTTATATAAAAAATTTCATAAAAAAATTCGAAGTTTATATATTTTTTTTTATTTATTTTCGATTAAAATCATTAAAAAATAGAAAAAAATGATAATAAATTCAAATAAACTCCATTAACTCCAAAACTTGTTTGTAAAATCTTATATAAGTTGTAGTATGGTATTTAGGATTGTTTGGGTCATTGTTGTGTAATAATATTGTAAGTTCATGATGAAGGATGACTTTCTTAGTAATAATGGGCATATATGTTCAAATGTGAAGAAAGTGTTTGTGTAGATCATGATATAAGTGTTATGAGTTCATAGTTTGGTAAATATATATTCATTGTTATGTAATATGTTTTGTTCTCAACGAATCTAGCCTATTTAGGTAAGATTTAAGGTGAAAAAAAAATAAGAAAACCTCAATTTTAACAAATAGGCTGTTTTTACCGGTCCTGGCATTGTCGCTGGCTTACATTTCACGGTCCTGGCATTGTCGCTGGCTTACATTTCACGGTCCTGACTTAGCCAGCAGACAACATTTCACGGTCCTGACTTAGCCAGCAGACAACATTTCACGGTCCTGA
>NW_025919359.1:32500-34191 GCF_907164915.1 Impatiens glandulifera
AGACAACATTTCACGGTCCTGACTTAGCCAGCAGACAACATTTCACGGTCCTGACTTAGCCAGCAGACAACATTTCACGGTCCTGACTTAGCCAGCAGACAACATTTCACGGTCCTGACTTGCCAGCAGACAACATTTCACGGTCCTGACTTAGCCAGCAGACAACATTTCACGGTCCTGACTTAGCCAGCAGACAACATTTCACGGTCCTGACTTAGCCAGCAGACAACATTTCACGGTCCTGACTTGCCAGCAGACAACATTTCACGGTCCTGACTTAGCCAGCAGACAACATTTCACGGTCCTGACTTAGCCAGCAGACAACATTTCACGGTCCTGACTTAGCCAGCAGACAACATTTCACGGTCCTGACTTAGCCAGCAGACAACATTTCACGGTCCTGACTTAGCCAGCAGACAACATTTCACGGTCCTGACTTGCCAGCAGACAACATTTCACGGTCCTGACTTAGCCAGCAGACAACATTTCACGGTCCTGACTTAGCCAGCAGACAACATTTCACGGTCCTGACTTAGCCAGCAGACAACATTTCACGGTCCTGACTTGCCAGCAGACAACATTTCACGGTCCTGACTTAGCCAGCAGACAACATTTCACGGTCCTGACTTAGCCAGCAGACAACATTTCACGGTCCTGACTTAGCCAGCAGACAACATTTCACGGTCCTGACTTAGCCAGCAGACAACATTTCACGGTCCTGACTTAGCCAGCAGACAACATTTCACGGTCCTGACTTAGCCAGCAGACAACATTTCACGGTCCTGACTTGCAAGCAGACAACATTTCACGGTCCTGACTTAGCCAGCAGACAACATTTCACGGTCCTGACTTAGCCAGCCAACATTTCTCACGGTCCTGACTTAGCCAGCCAACATTTCTCACGGTCCTGACTTAGCCAGCCAACATTTCTCACGGTCCTGACTTAGCCAGCAGACAACATTTCACGGTCCTGACTTAGCCAGCCAACATTTCTCACGGTCCTGACTTAGCCAGCCAACATTTCTCACGGTCCTGACTTAGCCAGCAGACAACATTTCACGGTCCTGACTTAGCCAGCCAACATTTCTCACGGTCCTGACTTAGCCAGCCAACATTTCTCACGGTCCTGACTTAGCCAGCCAACATTTCTCACGGTCCTGACTTAGCCAGCCAACATTTCTCGCGGTCCTGACTTAGCCAGCCAACATTTCTCGCGGTCCTGACTTAGCCATCCAACAACTTCACTCGGTCCTGACTTAGCCAGCCAACATTTCTCGCGGTCCTGACTTAGCCAGCCAACATTTCTCGCGGTCCTGACTTAGCCAGCCAACATTTCTCGCGGTCCTGACTTAGCCAGCCAACATTTCTCGCGGTCCTGACTTAGCCAAACAACAACTTCACTCGGTCCTGACTTAGCCAGCCAACATTTCTCGCGGTCCTGACTTAGCCAAACAACAACTTCACTCGGTCCTGACTTAGCCAGCCAACATTTCTCGCGGTCCTGACTTAGCCAGCCAACATTTCTCGCGGTCCTGACTTAGCCAGCCAACATTTCTCGCGGTCCTGACTTAGCCAAACAACAACTTCACTCGGTCCTGACTTAGCCAGCCAACATTTCTCACGGTCCTGACTTAGCCAGCCAACATTTCTCGCGGTCCTGACTTAGCCAAACAACAACTTCACTCGGTCCT